>NW_026712277.1:8969629-9138537 GCF_030504385.1 Musca domestica
ATCTCGGTGCACGATATCGTATAGGCCCCATATAACGGTAACCACCCGATATTCGGTATTTGATGATTGTAGCAAATTTTGCAATGAAATTGTTTGAAAACATCCACAAAGGGAGTTCTTCCGATACATTACCCTCTGGAAGAGTATTGCTTTATAGGTCCACGATTCTTTATGGGTCCACGATTATTAGAATTCATAAAGGGTACTACACCTGTGACAGAAAATTATTGTGGGTCCAGGTCGTCGTATAGGCCCCATATATCAATACTTCCCTATATTCGGTATTTTGAAGATTTTAGCTACATTATTCACCGAATTTTTTTTTGAATTTCGTATTTGAAGTTCCTAACAGGTACAACAGCCTAGGGCAGAAAATTGTCTGCACAGGTCCAGGTCTTCGTATAGCCCGATGTAACGGTTCCACTATATTCGGAGTTGATGATGTTATCTACATTATCACCGGAATTGTTTCAAATTTGGTATTTGAAGTTCGTAATGGACAAAAAAAATGTCCGTGCAGGTCCGGTCTTAGTATAGCCCCATAAACGATACCTCCCAATATTCGGTATTTTGATGATTGTAGCCAAATTTTTCAATGAAATGGTATAAACTACAACAGAAGTTTCTTCTGAGTACTTTCCCCCCGGAAGACAAATATATATAGGTACACGTCTCCCCCTCCATATAACGATACCTCCCAATATTCGGTATTGATGCGATTTTAGCCACATTTTTCAGTGGAATTGTTTCAAATTTGGTATTTAGGGTTCGTAATGGGTACTACAGCCTATGACAAAAATTGTATATACAGGCCCATGTCTTCGTATAGCACCCTATATAACGATACCTTCCGATAGTCGGTATTTTCACATTTTATGGACACTATTAACGGAGTTGTTTTAAAATTTCATATATAATTTGTCATGGGTACTACAGTCTATGACAGAAAATTGTCGCGGCAGGTCGTGGTCTTCGTATAGCCCCATATAACGATACCCCGAATATTCGGTATTTTGATGATTTTAGCGACATTATATTTCGGAGTTACTTCAAATTACGTATTAAGAATTCGAAAGGGGTATTACAGCCTATGACAGAAAATTGTATATGCAGGCCCACGTCTTCCTATAGGCCTCATATATCAGTATGTCCCTATATTCGATTTTTTGACGATTTTTTGTTCTATATTTACCCAAATTGTTTGAAATTCGTATTTGAAGTTCCTAATAGGTACCACAGCCTGTGACAGAAATTGTCTGTGCAGGTCCAGGTTTCGTATAGGCCCATATATCAGTACCACCCAATATTCGGTATTTAAAGATTTAACTACATTATTCCCCGGAATTTTTTCAAGTTTCCTATTTGAAATTGTAATGGCTTATGACAAAAATTGCCTATGCAGGTCATCGTATAGACCCTAATTTAAAGGCTATATTTTGCATTTTTAAGATTCTAACAGAATTTTTATGGATTTAATTTTTTTGTTTTGAAAATTTCCAATTCTTTCCAAATTGTGATGTGTATTCAAAATTCGTTTCGGCCGAACTTACTGCTTCTTACTTGTTATTTGTGTTATTGCTCCGAACATAAATTTTTCTGCCACTGCATGCAAATCAATCAAATTTTAATTAAAATTGTGTTCGTTTTTATTATTATTTTAATGTTGTTTTTTAATACTTTTTTTTATTATATCCCTACAACACTATGTGTTGGGGGTATATAAGTTTGATTGGGCCAAAAATTATGTAACACCTCGAAATATTGGTTCCCACATAGGAAAGTATATAGGGATTTCCTAGCTCGCCGAGCTGAGTCGATCTAGCTATGATGTCGTCCGTCCGTCTGTCCGTCTGTCCGTCTGTCCGTCTGTCCATGTTAATTTGTAATCACTCTACAGGTCGCAATTATGGCCCGATCTTTACGAAATTTAGAATGGAGGTGGGGCTAGGGTCAGAATAGAACCCTATTTCTTTTGGAGATGATCGCATAATATTAGGGGTCGAAATGGACCAAAAACTGAAAAAATTTCGGATTTTGCAGTAGCTATACAGGTCGCAATTATAGACCAATCGAATCGGAATTTCGCATGTAGCTAGAGTTTAGGGCGGAGAAGAAGCCTACCAATTTGGGTGGTCATCGGATAATATTTAGCGGGTAAAATAGACCATATCTTTTGAGTTGAAAAAATTCAAATTTTTCATTAAACCGCGAATATTTTAAATCGCGGCGACATCACAAAGCCATGACAAGGTTACTCCTGATCTTTACATTTATGTTAACATCCAACAAAACGAATATATAGCAACATATGTGCGATATATGTCTATCAAAGAAGATATGCTTGAAAGATCTCTTATATGTCGAGAACGGCTGAATGATTTCGACAGTTCTCATTAATTCAGAATGGCCTCTTGGCAGGAAAGAAACAACGTTTAAAAAATCGCATAAAAATATCTCTCTAAAGATGAAAATATGATTTTGTAAAATTTTCTCATATTTTTCAATTTTGTCATATTTTTGGCATATTTTCATTTTGAATTAAACATTGGTAATATTTCTACAGCTAACAAAACTAAGTAGTTAGGATATCAGGATATCATATACAGATCGCACTTATGGCCCGATTCTTATGAAATTTTGCATGGGGATAAGATGAGGGTCGGAATAGAAGCCTACTCTTTTGAAGATGATCGCCATATATTTAGGGGTTGAAGTGGACCAAAAAGTGCAAAATTGTCTGCAGGTCGTAATTATCGCCCGATCCTCACGCACATTTGAATGGGGGTTACCGGACATTGCAAAAGCCAAGCAGTTTGGATGGCCATCCAAAAATATTCAATCTGTGAAGGAGTTTGCCAACTTTTGTAGACAAAATACGAAAATGTCTATTCCAGTGACTTTTTGGATAATTCACAAATACAGGAAAGACGCACTTCTGACTATTTCGTTAACGCTGATTTAGTTGAAGAATATAGTCAATTGGCTGTATCTCATATAGATGCGTTTCAGTCAAAAAACTAATAATACATGGTTATCTTTTGCCACTTCTGAGAGACTATGGGTCTATGGGAAATATTGGTTCCAGATCTAGGAAGACCATTTACGTGCAACATCTACCAATAAATTGAAAATGAGCAAATTATTTTATGTTGCTATTATTCGAAAATTAGAGAACGAAACCTAATGGTTTTTCTTTATTATTTGTCACATACCTTGTGCAATTCTTTCGAGTATCTCGCCTATATGAACTGTATCGTTTATTATAGTGTTGTAGGGTATTCAACGGTCGGCCCCGCTCGACTGTAGCCTTTGCTTACTTGTTTTTCTATTAATTTTGGTTGCAATAATACCTAACCCCACCCCATCCTCACCCATACACCCTCTTCGAATCATTCTCCATTTGTTTACTTCTGGCAATAATCATTAATCAATTTCAAAACATTAACTCTTAACTGGAATGGTGGCCAATAAATCTCGGAATTTCTCAGCCATTGTGTTCTTGTTGTTGCAGCTGCTTTGTTACGGCATTCGAACCAAAAAAAATAATTATCCTGTATAAATATTGTTAGAAAAACAATGAAACAGAAAAACATTTATTAATGTCGATTTATTCCTAATTCCAATTTCAAAAATACCGATTGGGCAATTTGTCGCTGGGAGAGAACTGAAATGAATTGAAATGAAATGAAAAAAAAAGAGAGAGAACGTGTCAGAGACGCCAGCCATTCAATCTTCAAATCCCAACTGAAGGTCATTTATTGCGGCAATTATTATCCCCTTGAGATCGGCATCAAGCAGCAGCAACAACAACAACAACAAAAAACGAGAAAGAAAAAAAGTATGTGACCAAATCAATTCCCGTTAAACTCACCTGGGCAAAAGTGACAGTAATTGGTTTAAAGGCAATGATGCTAATATATTGGAGAGACAAAGGAGAGAGAGAGAGAGAGAAGGGAGATTTTCAAAGAATTTCATTTGAAAAGAAATTTGTTAGTTTTAAATTTTGAAATAGAGTGAGACGCACAAACTGTGACTCTAACTACTGCTTTGATAGAAATAATTCGGCCAAGAGTTCAAAGTCCTTATTGACACTATGCCAATGAATTGAAATATAGATGGCGTTCAGTGAAAAAAGTTGTGTGTCGGAGTTTGTGTTGTAGGACGGTCTTTCTCATTTTAATACCCTACACCACACCGTGGTCAGGATATTATGTCTTTGTGCCTTTGTATGTAACATAGAAAAGCATGTGAGGTAGACCCATAGTTACTTTCGAGGATCTTCATAGAATCGCATTCTGAGTCGATTTATGCACGTCCGTCCATCTGTCAATATATTTTTGTAAACAAAATGCAGGTCGCATTTATAATCCGATTGAGATGAAATTTCCAAACAAGATTTCTTTGGCCCAAGGATGAACCCTATTGAAATGAAAATTATTGGCCAAAATTTAGATATAGCTCCTCTATATATTTTCCCCACAATCGTTATATGAACTTCGTAACGACGATATTTGGAGACATATATTAAATACAGCTCACAAATACATTGCCAAATTTTATCAAGATCGGGTCAGATTTGGATATAGCTTCCATAGACATATCTTCATCCGATTTCTTGTTTTTTTGTTCACCAAATGGTTAATATGGCGCCCAATGTAGAAGTGGGGTTGGAGCCTCAAAGTAGTTTCCCTTATCTTTCATAGCTCCCAGGGTTACGGCCGTCTGAGAATTCATCTAAAGCCCACAAACACAGATTTACTTCCGTTCTAAAAAAAAAATCGATCAAGAGTGTAATACCTTTACTGAGACTAATCAAAATATAGATGGCATTAACATAGAAGGTTGGAGCCGGTACTAAACACATTCTTATTTCCTTTTTATGGCCGAAAAAGAAACGACTAAGAACTCCATGGTGACTATTAAGACTATGCTGAAAAATCAAAATGTAGATGGCGTTGAAACTACATCGAAGTCGGACTCTATTTTTAAGTCTGAATCGGAAACTAATTTACTTTTCCACTTTATGACATCTAGCGTCACGAAAGTCTGCAATTTCGTCTAGAAACGCCTAACCTAGATCTCGATCCTGGTTTTAAAACGGAAATCGGTCAAGAGTTCAATTCCCTATTCCCTACCCAAAAAATAGATGGCGTTTAATAGAGAGGTATAGGAGTTGACTTCTGTGCTTTATGCCTGAGCTAGAAAAGAGGTTTTTTGTAGAACCAATGGTAACAGAAATCTCTGATTTCATCTAGTGTCAGTTGATAAAGTCTTATTTTATTTGTGGGTGCCCTAGGGTGTCGATATTTTAAAATCCATTCAATATAAAAAGGTTGGAGCCTGTGCGAAACAATTCGTATTCCTTAAATTGCCGAGAAGAAAATGAACAAGAAGCTCAATGGTGACTATTAAGGCTATGCCGGAAAATCGAAATGTAGATGGCGTTCAAACTACATCAAGTCTATCTTTTAAGTCTGAGTCGGAAACTAATTTACTTTTCCACTTTATGACATCTAGGGTAACGATAGTCTGTAATTCATCTAGAAACGACTAACCTAGATCTCAATCCTGGTTTTTAAAACGGAAATCGGTCAAGAGTTCAATTCCTATTTCACTACCAAAAAATAGATGGCGTCCAATATAGAAGTAGATGCTGAGGTCTGTGCTTTATGCCTGAGCTAGAAAAGAGTTCTTTTTTTGAGAAACCAATGGTAACTACAATCTCTGATTTCATCTAGTGTCAGTTTGATAAAGTCTTATTTATTTGTGGGTGTCCTAGGGTGTCGCGAAAAGGATATTTCAAAATTCCGGAGTATTTGAACATGGTTTTGAAAATTCATATTTAAAAATACAAATGTAAGGATAAAATCTTTAAACCCCAACCCCATTACGTGCCTACGCATCAAAAGTGACCCACATGTAAAATATTAAAATTCCTTAATATCCATTACATATTGGAAGACACAAGGAGGTGGTAGGTTGTGAAGGATATCAGGGTCCTTGAAATGTTCTTTTCGGCCATTATTCAATTCAATTTCAGCCACAATTAAGTTTGTGACCTTGGGAAATTATTGAAATTTTAACGCCATATTTTCACAAAACATTTAAATGGCCTTGTAATATTACAACTGGGGGAGAATTGAAGAGAGAGGGGGAGAGAGTGAGGTATTGAGAAAATTCCACTTCATCACCGAACAATTTAATATTGACAGTTTCTTCTTCCTTTTCTCGACATTGTTATGACAATCTTAAGGACATTTCATTATTATTAGTTAGGCAAACATTATTCTCCATATTGTCAGCAGCAGCAGCAAACAACAACAAACTAGTCAAAAGTCAGGGGACATGAAACCTCCTCTCTCTTGACATCTTCAACTTGGTGAACTGCTCTACAAAATTATTAATGGCCATGACAAATGAATTTTCGTACAACTTCCCATTTTCTCACCCTACCCCGGGGTATTGGCATTTATAAGTTATTTTGCTTATGTGTGTGTGTGTTGGCGAGCATGTTTTGTTGTCTTTTGCCATTGTTGTACTAGAAGAGGTCACGTAATGTTATGTCCCCTCAGGAAAATGCCAACAACAACTAATAAATAAATTTTCCTTCTTCCTTCGGTGGATTGAAAATAATTCAAATGTCCCGCAAACTAACCAAATTTGAAGCCTCAACCATGGGGTTTTGTAAACGCTCCTAATAATGAAATAATAACACCTCAGAGACCTTGGAGATTTTTTGTGGCGGGGGAATTTAGACATAAATTACATTTCAGATGCCACCGAATGTGATAAATTTGTAGAAAGCAAAAGTCATGAATTAAATTGAGTGAAATTAATCGAGATGGGAATCCTTTTGGTGGGGGGAGGGGGGTGGGTCTGAGGGAGAGGCCTGCCCATAGGGAACAAGAAATAATGTGGCATGTCAGGTCAATGGGTAAATGTGGATGTAATTTAAATTAACTGGAGCGACAAGTTTTTTCGGAAGTGGGGAAATTAGGCCGTTAATAAAAATAATATAGGAATAAATATTAGGAAGGATATGTGACACTCTGTACCACTATCTTTACCCAAAAAAAAATAATGAGTTATATATGCTGACAGATTCGATTTTCCTTGACAGTAGTTCGAATATTTGTCATGGAATATTATACTGCAGTGTCCTGAAAACCAATTTCGAAAATGCTGAACCATCTCTTAATGCCAAGCCATTAACATTTTCACTCCTAAAAGTATGCCCTTAATCAAAAAGTAATCTCTAATAAAGAAGAATATAAAACTGTAAACATAGATGGCGCCCAATGTCGAAGTTGAGGTTGAAGTCTTAAAGGAGGGCAGTGTGTGATTTCACCCCACAAATGCAGAATTTGCCTTTCTTTCTTCTAAAATAAAAGCGTTAAGAGTTCAATTTCTTAATTATCTACTGAAATATAGATGGCGTGCAATATAGAAGTCGGAGTTTGCAGTCTGTGTTTTAAGCCCGGACTAGAGAAGAGGTTTCCTTTTTCTAACACCGACAATCCCTGATTTCGCCCAGTACAACACATCCACCCTCCAATTTATACGTAGTCAAACTATAGAAATATAGATAGTGTTGAAGATGTTGAATATGGATGGTGTTGTGTATGAAGTCTGTGCTTACAGCCTGAGACAGCAAGTAACTTCTTTTGTTGTTTATATGACATATAGGCTAACCACAGTCTGCGGTGTCGCTAGAGCTTTCATACTCAGACTTTGGCCTCTTTTTTGATAAAAATAAATCGGCCAAGAATGTCATTTCCGTATTTAGATTATAAAGATAAGACCGAAATAGAAAAGAGGTTTCCTTTTTCTAGCACTCATTTTTAACGACAGGTCCTGATTTCGCCCAGTACCTGCCAAATATATACGTTGTCAATTATAGAATATAGATGGCGTTATAGAGTTGTAGATGAAGTCAGTGCTTGAAGCCTGAGACAGAATGTAACACCTGTTTTGTTATATAATATCTAGGCTAACCACAGTCTGCGGTTTTGCCTGAGCTTTCAAACACAGAATTTGATATCTTTGTGAATAAAAATAAATCGGCCAAGGAGTTTGATGTCCGTATTATAATAGTCTGTATATAGATGGTGTTCACTGTAAGTTCCGCGGTTGGAGTCTGTGTTGTAAGACTGAGTCGGGTAGCTACTTGATTCTTTCATGAGATCTAGAATAACACTCTAATTTCTGCTAGAACTGGATTCCGATTGTGCTGAAAGAAAGCGGTTACGAGCTTCATGCTTCATAATTGAGACTATACCATTGAATTGAAACGTAGATTGGCGTCAATATAGGAAGTGGGTTGATGTCTGCGCTTTATGCCTGAGTTAGAATGCAGATAATTCCTCTTCTTATGAGACTTCCAATTCGTCTAGGAGTTGCAAAGACAGACGTAGATGCCTTTCTGATGGAAGAAAAGAGATTTTAACTAAATTGAGATGGAAATCTCTTTGCAATTATGATCATTACTTCCTAAAGTCCTCAATCATGTTTTTATTAAGAATTAAGTTAGCTTCTGTTTCACATTCGTATCAAAGTACCTAAAAGTATGCACAAAACTCGAAGGTAATCCCTAAATTCGTCATAATTAACATTTGAGTAATGATGGCGCCCAACATAAATAATTTATGAAATATTAAAGGTACTCTTTGGAATTGGAAAGAATTTTGGGAACTCTCCTTTTTATCATTCCATTGTATTAGTAGCCATCATGTTTTAGTTTTTTCAGTTCAAATCCACCTAAATCCTTCTCTTGTATATGTATTTATAGTTCGCCATTTCGGAATGGCGTGGCCCCGCTCCATTTTACTGGAATTTAATTCTTTTTAACTTTTCGTAGGGTCTATTTGTTTAGAGGGTAGATTATGATTCATTCATTGCAGCAAAATTTTATTACTCTCCCTAAAAGTATGCTTCGCAAAGTTATGCTTTTGAAAACTCCCTAGTCGTGCAGTGCTGATATGTAGATGGCGCTTCGTAGACATTATTAGACAGCTCCAAAGGACTTGTTTTGTCCATTTCAACAAATCTGAAGAATTTTTTTAAAACATCGGTACGTATCTCGTCAGCAGGTTGGAGAGGTCACAAGTATTGACCTGTAGGAAAGACCCTGATTTGGAAAATGAGTATGAATTTGTAAAATGCATTATCATCAACCCTATGCCAAATTATCTTCATGTATAGCTACCTTTCTGAATAAATTCTTTTTAAGACCGAGTAATGGGAGCAATATAAGACAGAATTTCAGTTAGATTTGGCAGAAAATGAAATCTAATCTTGCGGTTTATTAATTAAGAGCCTGAAAGCATGCAATGTGTTGATTAAATTTATTGGTATGGTGTTACCAGATCCAAGCTCACAATTATTTTTCTTTGTGCTATTGTTACTAATCGATGAAAATCGGTAAATTAATGTCAGGTGAGTTTATTTAAAAAATAATAATTTTCTTTCACAATCAACTGACATATGTTACAAATAAAACAAGCACCCACCTAACATGGAAACCTCTCAAATGCCATTCACAAATTTTACATGAAAATACTTTTTACACTAAGTGGCATACCTACTTCAAAAAAGTGTTCTACAATTAATCTTTAACATTTAAAATCGCAAACAATTAATTACCCAACACAAGCCATCAAATCTCTTTAATCCGCAAAATTATACCTTCACAGTGCATATGTTTTCTTCTTCTTTTTCGACAATTGTTGTAATTAGCAAAATTGCGACGTTAATTAAATTCAGAAATTAATCTACATTCGGTAATGCCAAGACGACGACAATTGTCAAATTTACATAATCATTTCTTTAAATTTTGGTGGATCAAAAGGCAGGAATGCAGTAAGGAGATCCAAAAAAAAAAGAGTTATAAAACTCGCATTAATCGTTGTGGTTCAACAAAAACCTCACCACCACACACACACACTCAATTATGAGGCATTAATGACACCATCAGACACGTGTATCCAGGTATGGAGGCACGACATGGATTTGGTTTCCCTCACAGGAAGTGTCAGGTAGACTGCTTTTGGGTTTAACCTTATGGCTTGTTTCAAATCCTCCACTCTCCCACCCTTCTCCCCCTTCCCCCACCTCTACTTAATTTTTATGATGCCTTTTCATATATATTTTTTGTTGGTTGATATGGGGATATGCATGGCAGCCATAAACTCAACATGACAGTAGATTTTCGGGGGAAAATCTTTGTTATTGCCCTGATTTAATTTAATTATCCACACGCCGAATGCAGAACAGAATGGATTCATAATTAATATGAAATCTGGATAACAACATTTAATGAGTTGCTGTTATTGTGTTGTGTTGTTGATAAGAAACGTGTGAATTAATGGCAGATTGTTATGGCATAATTTTCGGATTTCCTTTGTTTTGTTTATCTCAAACTATTCGCAATAACCTGTTTAAGCAGGTAACATATATGTAACCTTGATTTGAAGCACGTTTTCTGAGCAGGTGGAACTCGATAATCAAAAGCTGCAATAAATATTCATTGAATTTTATCCAAAACAATATTCATAACATTTTCATTATGAGAAAGAAATGAAAAGAGGGGGAAAATATGTTACTTGGAACTAGCGGCATCTATGCTTCAATATTAGTCGATATTTTAAATGGTCTATTTAGGCGTGATTGGCTAAATGTGTATAGCTATTATCTTCAAATTTTAAATGAGAATTCAAATTTTAAATGAGACTAAGACTTGCCAGAGGATTTGTCGCTTTTTAGAAGCTGGTATATACTTTGATTGTTTTAAACTTAACAAAGAACGCCATCTCGATATGGATATTGAACTAATGGGGAAATTTCTGAGATATATAAAAAATTGAGACAGATTGAGGGATATTTAAAATAAATTCATTCAAGGACATGCTAAGATATAATGAGCCATACTAAGGCAGGAAAATGTATTGTGGAAAACTTAACAATAGATGGCGTACATGGAAGAGTAGTATTGACAATTGACCTAAAGCTGTGAGCTTGAAATTTTACATTAGGTTTACTATTAGGCTAAAGTAGAGAGTTGTGAAAGGGTTCTTTGAAATTCATCTTTAAAGGTATTAACAGATCATTGAATCGATAATACATTTTAGTAAAGTTCCATATTAATTCGGAAATTTGGAAAAATGTTGATAACTGAAAATAAAACAATTAATTTGGGGTGTAGGTGTTAGTTCTGAAATTTAAGCGTTGAAAAACCTTAGTATTATCTTTGAAACTGAAATTCAAGGAGATAATTTTTGATGGAAAACCTAACACTAGATGTCGTTTATATGCTAAATATTAACTCAATAACTGCCTGGTGGAACGACTAAAGCTATGATTTTTTCATTTTGCATGAGAATTATTAAGGGTGCCAAGTCGTAAGACATATCGGGGTGTTTGGAAATCCATCCTATAAATGTAAAAAAAATACGTGATATTTTAAGATATTTGAAGAACAGGTGTGAAGGTATGAAGGTGTAGTCAACAGCGAAATATAAATGAAATAGCAGAGTTTTAGGCGGTCAAAAAATGGAATAAATTTTCACAGCAATTAATGGAATATTTTGACATAAATTATAGGTTAAGTTGAAAAGAGGTGGGCGAAAACGATCGCCACATGTCCTGGGGACATACAGTCAAGCTAATGTGCTCTTGACTTTGAGTTTTTTGAAAGACGACAGGCAGTTTACAGTCTATTATATTGAAATTCAGTGCCTTAACAGAATTCCTTAACTTTTTTATTTTATTTACCATGATCAGGGGCTCAATCCTTGTTCTGTGAAAATGTGGAATTTTGTGGAAAATTAAGCAAATATTTTTAATTTCATATTTTCCTAGAACAAAAATCCACTACCTGTCTTGGTCTGCCGTTCCCTAAGAATTTCAATCTAATATTTGCAGAGAAATGCTCCAAAGTTTCATCTTCTTCTCCGCATGCTCTGCATATGCTGTTACCTGCATAACCTATCTTGTACAGATGGGCTGTATGCCGGTGGTGGCAGGGGACCCGTGAGGATGCTTGTTACCCAATTGATCTCTTTCTTGCCAATAATAGAAGGTTCTTCGTTTTTATCTCTTTGTGGTCGCCCCATAGGATTTTTGCCGTTTTCTCTATGCCTTCATTGTTCCAAAGGGATATATGTGGGCGTTTCTTGCCCATGCCTTTAACTCTAGACGTGACACATTTATAATAAGAGGGGTAAAATCGAAATGAAATTGTGGTATATTTTAATGACAGCGCCATCTTGATTTTGAAATTTAGCAGAGAGGTTGCTCATTGAGAAATATGAACAAACTCTATTGGTCTATTTCAGAACCTGAAAGAATGCACCAATCTTGAATTTCTCCCGATATTAAAAACGGAAAATCGGTTATTACAGTCTTGTAGTTTTGGAAAAGATCATATATATTTCTATGAAAAAACGACATCTTTATGTTAATATCAAATAAATCAATTGAAGTAAAAAATACAAATTAAAAAGGTAATTTTGACGGATAATAATTCAGGATTTTAGCGGAAATGAATACTATGGGCATCAATGATAATACGTTGGGGTTTTTTCACAATGAAAATTGGCTAAAAGATGGCGTACTTGCATATACTTCGTATCAAATTAACAATAACTGTCAAAGGTAAGGTTCAAGGTGTGATCTTGCTTGTGCATGAGGATGGAGATAAAAATGTAGAGGATATTTAGAATTTCGTAAAAATCCAAAACTACATTTAACATTTGATAACATTTGGGGACTTCATCAAAGACATATAATATAATAAGATGGGACATTTCTTCAAAAGATGTACTTTTCTTCAAAAGTGGCGTTGGCTGTGGAAAACATATGTTATGTCACGATATCGTGACATAGCATTATGTTATAATTTAACAGAAGCTGACACTTTTTAAGAGTTGTTGTTGATTTTATCGATTCAATGTATAAGGAAATGCTCTGGAATAGATTTTTGAGAGGCATATCTATCATACCTGATATTTTTTCCGCGTATTTCCGCCATTTTTTCGGCGATTTCATATTTTTCTAAAATTTCCAAGCATTTCTTTTATGTCGCCTGCCATCTGTACCTGATTAAAGAATTAAAGCCCATATGCATTTTGTCCAGTCTTTATAGTTTATGTCTTTGAAGAAGTACTTAGTTCTTCAAACTGAGTACAAGATGGCGCATAAGTCGCCATGTAAAAAATGTGTTCATTGTTTGGTAAAAAACCTAGTGTTTAAAATTGGTTAAATTTTATGCCTCTGCAACTCAGAACACTATCTGACGGATAATTCAGATTCAATAAATAGAGATACCAACTTCTTTTCGTTTCTGTATCAAAAATAACATAGTTACTCAAAATTCTACTTTAATGCCTAAAAGTATGCTCTAATAGTTCCTCTTCTCTATTTACAAGTATTTATTTGTTTAGTAAATTCTAAAGTCCTAAGCCTTTGATTCCAAAAATGAACTCATCTTCATATGACAACTTAATATTTAATGGCTTTCGTGCATCTCCACTTTGAAGTGTTTCATAAATATTCCATTGACAGAAACCATTGACTTTACGATGTGCACACTCAAGGAGAGAAAATCTCTTGATTCCCTCTTCGCCTCGCCTCATCCATCTCCTCCTCTAGCTGCGGGGAAATTAACAGGAAATCACAGAAAATAACTAAAATCCTGTAGTGGCAAAACAGGTAAACTACGAAAACAACAACAAGAACACCAACAACCCGAGGATGATGGTGACGACTTAAATGAGGATAAATGGCTAGGATTTGAGACACTCAAATGCCACATAACCTCATTTCCGGAGGAGCTTAATGTTTATCAGTGTTAAGTGTTTATATTTATTTAATTTCTCGAGAGTAACTTTCGAAAAGGATAATTGTGGGTGGGTGTGGCTCAACAACAGCTGTATGGCAAACAGTGGGGATGCAGTGATATTGAAATTGGCATTTTTAAAATTGTAAGCCAATCTGTTTAGCCATAAGCAAGTTATGTGCTCGAAAACTTTCTCCCCATGCACATTTTCAATATTTAAAAATTTATTCAATATCATTTTTCCTCCGCAAAAGTTCATGATATCCTTTTAGGCATCAGGATTGCCTCTTGAAAGCTAAACTCAAAATAGCAACACAAGTTTAAGTTGAAGAAAATATCCTCTGGCCCGAATAACTTTTCTCTTAAGAATGAATTTTGCCCTATGAGTTTTAGATTACCCCTCAGGGGAGGAACTATTTGACAAACTTATAATCACCTACCTTCCTCCCCGAAAAAAAAAAATGAAAAATGATTTCCAAAACAAAATTTGAAAATCATCGGCCAAGTTAATGTTTGGCGGCCTCCGGCAATAATTGTTTTTTTTTTTCTCCGGCCTTTAAGCGTTCCTTTATTCCTTGATCATGATTGTCATTTGCAAAAAGTTTGTCTGAAGGGCAGGAAAAAAAACAAAATACATTCCGCCCATTTTGCTTTTATTACTTCGATAAAAAAAAAAGTTTTTGGTGCTCCAAACATTACTTTTGGCATATTTTAATAATTTGTCATTAAATTTGTAAAAATAAATCAGATTGGAAGTCAACCATAAAACAATTAAATTTTTATTTTTATTGTTGGACGAAAAATTTACATAAATTATGTTTATGGGCGGAAATAATGGGTTTACTTTTTTTGGGGGCAAAGAAACATATCAGTTTCACTTTTTTTTTTGGGGAAAGTTTACAAAGAAAGGAAGATTGGTAAGCCAGGGTACCAAAAAAAAATGACAGGGTAGGACTTTGAATAGGATATTGAATGTATTGTAGAACGCCAAGAAGTTTTCAAGAAGCAACAAGGATATCTTCTCGGAGAAGAAAAGGAGACCTTCTCAAAAGGGGGGGAAAATACAGGAGAACTTTTTCATGGAAGACCTGGATGCCTTCTGATAACGACTTGAGGTCATCTCTGAGAAGAGCTTGACATATTTTTATGGAGGAGCTTGAGATCTTTTTATAGAATAGTCTGAGGCCTTCATATATAAGTCCTGGAGGTCTTTTCAAGATGACCTGGAGGATTTTTCATTGAGACATATAGGTATTCTCATAGATGACCTAGAGGTTTTCTCAAAGAAGAACTAGAGGTTTTCTCAATGAAGGTCCTTTTTAAGAAACCTGAAGGTTTTCCTCGTACAAGACCTGGAGGTATTCTTCATAAAAGTCCTGGAGAAGAAGTCTTCTCATAGAAGGGCTGATCGACTTCTTCACAAAAGAGGCGAAGGTCTTCTTCATAGAAGATCTGAAGGTCTTCTTCTTCCTAGAAGACCTGGAGGAGGTCTTCTTCTTCCTAGAAGACCTGGAGCAGGTCTTCTTCTTCCTAGAAGACCTGGAGGTCTTATTCTTCCTGGAAGACCTGGAGGTCTTCTTCTTCATAGAAGACCTAGAAGTCCACTTATTCATAGAAGACCTGAAGGTCTTCTTCATAAGAAGAGCTGAAGGACTTCTTCATAGAAGACCTGGAGGTCTTCTTCTTCCTAGAAGACCTGGAGGTCTTCTTCATAGAAGACCTGGAGGTCTTCTTCGTAGAAGACCTGGATGTATTCTTCATAAAAGTCCTGGAGAAGAGGTCTTCTCAAAGAAGGGCTGATCGTCTTCTTCATAGAAGATCTGGAGGTCTTCTTCTTCCTAGAAGACCTGGAGGAGGTCTTCTTCTTCCTAGAAGATCTGGAGGAGGTCTTCTTCTTCCTAGAAGACTTGGAGCAGGTCTTCTTCTTCCTAGAAGACCTGGAGCAGGTCTTTTTCTTCCTAGAAGACCTGGAGGTCTTCTCACAGAAGAAGGTCTGGAGGTCTTTTCACAGAAGAAGATCTGGAAGACCTGGAAGTCTTCTTTTTTCCTAGAAGATCTGAAGAAGAAATACTGGAGGTCTTCTAATAGAAATATAGACCGGGAGGTCTTCTCACAGAAGAAGACCTGGAGATCTTCTTACAAAAGAAGACCTTGAGGTATTCTTGCAGAAGAAGACTAGGAGAAGACCTATAGGTCTTCCAATGGGATAAGACCTGGAGGTCTTTTCATAGAAGAAGACCTGGTGGTATTCTCATAGCATAAAACCTGAGGTCTTTTCATAGAAGAAGACCTGGAGGTCTTTTTCATTTAAATGTAAAAGGGCTTTGGAACATCTCTCGTCATCAAAAATAATAACTTAAGTTCTCCCATCAAAAGTCCCCCGTTACAGCCGTTAACTGAGAAGACATTAATGGTAATAATCGCCGTTATTTATCCTCCATTGAATTACATCATTATTTGGCAGTTTAAAAGAAAAGTTTTGACAACTTTAACGTTACGTAAGGGGAAACGCTGGCATGGCGTTTTATGACTTCCTCTACACACATGCTGCTGATACGACGAGGGGGAAGGTGCGTTCGGGAGGGAAGCACAATACGTTAAACCACAACATTCCAAACAAATTTGTGTCAATATTTAATAAATTACCCAAAGGAGACAAGGCGTGGGTGGTGGGAGGTTGGGTTGGAGGTTGAGATGATTGCCTGCCAACCAACCAATTGTTGGTTGGTTGGATGGTTCGATGGTTTGTTGGTTGGTTGTTTGGTTGTATTACCCGAACATTAACATAAGCATGTAAGTAATCGCTGACAATTGTTGTTGCCGTTATTGTTTGTTAACTTTAACTTTTTGGCAGCCCTTGCGAATACAACATCTGTGAGCGTTAAAGTGGTTGTGTGTGAACATGTGAGCGTGTGTGTGTGCATTTGTGTAACTCAAGTATTTTCAATAAAAGTTTAAAATTCCTTCGAGACTCATATGTTTTTGGCTTTTGGCAAATGTTTGCAAACGTTGCGCCCAGCACCTGCTCCGGCCAGGCTGGCTGGCTCATCACATGCCCACGATTCGACCCAATTTCGATGGGTGATGAAAAAAATAATTCTGAAATAAATTGAAATTTACCACCAACAACAGCAGCAGCTACCATCACAAAGACAACAACAGCAACAACAAAAAAAGTGAACTGCACAACCACAACAGAGATCAACCAGCCGGGCTATTGGATTTTTTTTTTTTTTTTTTTTTTTTGATGCCATCGGAACTCCACAATATAGCTGTTGTGGGCAGAGACCGTTTGAGTTTTTTTTTATTGTTATGGGAATTTTTATCTTCTAATTTAGTCGAACACTTTTGTTGGTGTTTTTTTTTATCCTTTCTCTGATTTGTTTTCAATTTTATTCAATAAAATGCGGTGAGTCAGTGCCAAAGGGGCACACAGTGTTGGGAAAACTTGATTTAGTTGGGAAAAAAAGGAATATATGTTCCAGGAATTTCGGGAGACAGTGGAAGAAGACTTTTGTGACTTTTTACATTTTTTCCAGGTATAGAAGAGAAGTTGGTTGTTTAAATATAAATTCCATAGAAAAATTTCTTTCGAAAAAGTTCTGGAGGGGGGTTTTTAAGCAACTTTCAATACATGTAGGCCCATTGAAGAACCCTGCTACAGACTCAAGGAATTTGAAGAGGTCTTCCTATAAAACGAGTTTTTTGAGTAGTTTTCTCAATACATGCCAGGGAATTAGAGTCCCATGTCAAGTGATTGTTTCACAATTAATTATTCAAATTTTTGTAGCACGCTTTTAGGCGAGCCCAACAATTCTTGAATTTAAACGAAACTCTATACTAGGTTCCGAAGGAGTGATCAAATATTTTCTTTTTCGTATCTGACAGAGGTCTGATAAAAATATAAAAATCTATCAGATTCAGATTTTATGTCGACTACTTTTTTCGCTTTACATGAGATATTTGATAATTTTTGGAAAAGTTCGCGTTTAATGAGAGTTAAAATTATTTCAAATTTTGACTAATTGTGGGAGAAGTACCAGAAGAAATGGTCCGATCTCTAGCATCTTTCTAACAGATCTTGTGTTTATGGAAATATTGACATTTACCAAGTCTGAGTGGAATCGGGTGTACATCTCGTGTTTTATTAGCTTCATGGATATTCAAAATGTTGACCCTTTGTGGGAGAGGTACCTGAAGGAGTGGACTGATATATTCCATCTACTCAGCAGATCTTGTGTTAGTAGAAATAATAGCATATGTGAAACATGAAGAGAACCAGATGCGTATTTCAGATTTTAGAATAATTTTCATTATTGAAAAGCTTGACGCATTTGTGGGGGTGGTACCAGAAGGAATTATCCGATCTCTGCCATCTTTCTAAGAGATATTGTGTTTATGGAAATATTGAGATACACCAAGTCTGAATGAAATCGGATGTTAATTTCAAGTTTTATGCACTTCATAAATATTCAAAATTTTGACCCGTTGTGGGGGCGGTACTAGAAGGAGTGGCCCATTCATTCCGTTCTTGATACCAGACCTTTTGTTAGTGGAAATATTGAAATGTGCGAAATTTGAAGACAATCGGCCTCTTAGTTCAAATTTTACAAAAGTTTTAAGTTTTCAAAATTTGAACCCGTTGTGGGGGAGGTACCAGAAGGAGTAGTACAATAGCTAACATCTTCACACCACATCTAGCTTAAGTAGAAATATTGGGATGTGTGAAACTTGAAAAGAATCGGACGTTCATTTCGCTTTTTCCAGCTTTATATTTATTCAAAATTTTGACCCATTGTGGTTGAGAAGGAGTATGTGAAATTTGAAGAGAGTTGGATGTTTATTTCGGATTTTATATTCGTTTTGGTTATTCAAAACATTGACCCTTTATATTGTCCGTTTTAGCACCTGACCTAGCATTGATGCAAAGTTGAAGCAAAATCGAATTATCCATTCTCTTTCTATGAGGTAAATTATTTTCTTTGCAAATTTTTCCCTTTGGCGGGGGAGGTACCAGTAGTAGGAGACCAATATTGCCCTTCTCCGAACTCGATCTATGTTTGATAATAAAACTACGATGTACGAAGTTTGGACAAAATCGGACACTACATTCGAGAGTTAACGTGCACACCAGCCAGATAGACAGACGGACGGACGGATATCGCTAGATTTTCTCGAAATGTCCTAAAACGGATTTGTTCCAAAGGGACCAAGGGTCTAAAACTGTTATTTCTTTGCGGCAAGTTTTGGCCGTAACAAATGATATACAACATCTCTAGCCATAAGGCTGAAGGTATACAAAATGCTTAACATAAATGTAGAAAATTTAGCTCTACATATGACATTAACATTACGTGTGGCTGGTATTCACATAATGTTAATGTCATATGTAAAGCTAAATTTTCTACATTTATGTCAAACATTTTTATACCCTCAGCCATATGGAAAGAGTTATTTTAAGAGATAAACAATTTTTTTTAACGACGAAAAATTCGGGAGGATTTTTCCTAAATCGAATATCTCTCTAAAAGGTCTTCTTTACAAATTAGCCCATTGAAGGGTTGCCCTATTTACTTATGACCAAAATCTGCAAAAAAAATCTAAATAGAATTATAAATTTTTTCCCTGCCTAGGAGCACAAAATATCGACCTTTTTCTTATCTCTAGATCTGCAGTATTTCCTAGACAAAAATCCCACCACTGTGACACATTTTTCCTCACACACATCGTCATCGTCATCATCATCAACACCATCGGCCATGAACGTGAAAATCTAACCACAAAGCCACAATGGCAACCGCAAATATGCTTACAACAACAAAAGTAACACCAACAACAACAACAACGCACACAAAACAACAAAACTAAACAAATGTTCATAATAATATCTCAGTGATTTTATTTCATTGTTTATACGACTATGGACTTGATCGGTTAAATGGGCGAATGGACGCTATGTCGGCATGTCCATCTCTGCCTCCCTTCGTTTTGTTTAACCACAAACAAAACAAAACAAAATAAATAAACAAGCGGCGAAAAGAAAAAAAAAAGCCAAATCAAACGAAACCACAGCAACTTTGAATGAAACCAACACCGCAATTTTTCAGAATTTTAGTCTTTGGGCATTGATGTATGGCAACCTGCTGCCGCTGCTGCCGATGAGGCAGAGAGACAGACATAAATACTAACAAGCAAAAAGAATATGCAAAAGTGCTTATAAATCACATTTAGAGACAGATATTAGGGTGGGGTGAGGGGAAATTTGATTTGTTCTACAGATATTGAAGGCACTTGGGAGATTAGGTCCCAGAATTAGTTGAGATTTTCAGGGTTCGTTGGATTATTTGGATTGTGGAAATAATGAGGACTTAAAGGACCCTCCAACTTTTTTAAGACATTAATTATACTCTCTGCCATATGGCTATAGAGGTTATATATGTATTTGACCCTGGGTCTCTTTGGACCAAATCCGTTTCAGGACATGTGGAATCGATATAGAGATGTCCCTCCGTCCATCTGTCTGTCTGGCTGGCTGGTATGCACGATAACTCTCAAAAGGGGAGAATTTGATTTGGTCGAAACTTCGTATAATTTTTTATTGTCAATCTTAAATCAAGTTCAGAGATAGGCAGCATCGATCCACTCCTTCTGGTACCTCCCCCACAAAAGGTCAACATTTTCAAAGAAAATAATTCACATCATTAAAAGAGAAAGTATCATTGGATTTTATTCAAACTTTTTAAGTTAGTGCTAGGTCAGGTGCGATGGAAAATATGGAAAATATCGGTCCAATCCATCAAGTACCTACTCCAGAAAGGGTCAGAATTTTGAATAATTATAACTCTTATAAAATGTGAAATAAGGGTCTGATAGTGTGCAAATTTCGCACATCTCAATATTTTGCATAAGACAAAATCTGGTATGAAAATGGTAGAGATTTGACTATTCCTTCTGGTGCCTCCCCCACAAAGTATCAAAATTTGGAATAATTATAAGTCTTATAAAATGAGAAATAAGGGTGTGATTTTCTCCAAATTCTTCACATCCGAATATTGTTATTAATACAAGATCTAGTTTAAAGATGGAATATATCGGTCCACTCCTTCTGATACATTCCCCACAAAGGGTTAAAATTTTAAATATATACATGAATTTCTTAAACCGCGAAATGAGCATCCGAATATATTCAAACTAGGTGCATCCCAATATTTCTACTAACACAAGACCTGGTGTGAAAATGGAATACATCAGTCCACCAATTCTGGTACCTCCCCCACAACGGGTCAAAATTTGGAATAATTATATCCCTCATAAAACCTAAAATGAGCATCTTATGCTCTTCAAATTGCACATATCTCAATATTTTTCTAAACACAAAATCAAGTGAGAAGATGAAATATTCCGGACCACTCTTTCTGATATCTCCCGCACGACGGGTCAAAATTGTGAATAGTTATGGTTCTCATAAAACTCAAAATGAGCATCTGATGCTCTTCAAATTTCACATATCCCAAGATTTCTTCCAACACAAAATCTGGAGTAAAGATGACAGGTATCCGTGTACCCCTACTGGTACCTCCCCCACAAAGGGTTCAAATTTTTAAATACTAATATTTCCCAAAAAATGTAAAATAAGCATTAGATATTCTTCAAAATTCATGAACCCCTATATTTATACTTAAGTAAGTTGCGATGTGAATATGATAGACATCGACCTACCCCTTCTGATACCTCTCCCACAAAGGTTTACGGTTTGCGATACTTATTTATAGTTTTCATTATATGTCAGATTATTTTCGAAAAATGTTTAGTGATGTCTGATTTTCTTCAAATTTTTTACATCCACATATTTTTAAAAGTATTAGGTGAAATGGAATGCTTTGGTCCAATATATCTGGTACCCCAACCAAATTTCAAAATTTTCCAAAAATTTCACATATTTCACACAGTGAAGGTAGTAGTCAATGTAATCCAAATTGGACACATATCAGAGTTAGTTCAGATGAGAAGTGAATAACATTGGTCCACTCTTTCGATATCTCCTCCATAAGGCGTCAAAACATATTACAATGACCTGAAAATGCTGAGGGTATACATCTGTCGACAAAACCGAGTGATATTTTTTTTTAAATTGTTTACTTGTCAATTATTATTATTTTTTTTTTTTTAAATTTTTTGCTATATTTGTCTCTGTCTAACATAAGTGAGAGAAAAAATCCTCCAGCTTTGTTTTTATATGGTGAGGTTGTGTTTATAACTTCTATAGGAAACTAGTCTCACATTACTTGATAAACGTAAAAAGTTTTGATAATTTTGTGCTAATATCGAAGTTTTTTTGAAATTTATAAATTATAAAAATTTCTTTATTTCCAAAAATCTTCTTCCGAGACGGTATCTCCCCTAATACATTCGCAGCTCTTTCCCCCAAATTCCCCAATTTTGAAGACTCACATATCTCAAACATTTTCTATTTCTTCTACTTCTTCTTCTGCTCTAATTGCTCATTTCAAAATATTAGTTTTGCTTGCCAAAATTAATTTTGATTTATGTGCGCGAGTGTGTGTGTGTGTTTTGTTATTGTTCATATTTTTTTTTTTTTTTGCATCAAAGGAATTTCTTGCTATTTCAGCAAAAACCCAAAAATACTAAAACTAATTAGTTGGTCAATTTCATTTGAAATAGAAACGGCCAACCACCCAGCCATCCACCAGTCGGTATTTGAATGCAGATATTTTTAACAAACGATTTGTCTGTGCTGTGCACTCAAGCAGATGCACATATGTACGTCTAATGTAATTATGTGCGGACATAAATGTGTGAAAGCATTGTTGTGTTTGTGTTTAGACATAATTATTTGTGAGAGAGAGAAAGGGTGTAGTTGAACTGCTTTTTAACTGCAACGACAAATGTGGTATGGATGGTGATGTCGTTCAATACAAAATATTGAATATTTTTATGATTTATTATTATTTATAAATTCAAAATGAAATAGTGACTCTGTTTACATTTACATTATCCGACTATGTCGTGAAATATTAAAATATAGAACTTAAATAGCAGAAAAATGAATAAATTGTTTTCGAAGTCCAGTGACTTCACTAGTCTTGAGTGACTTTACTGGCCCAAGATCAACCATTGTGACATCTGCCGGAAGGGGTAAATTTTAAAACTTTTTAGTCTATACCTTTATTTGTCTATCGTTTTGGTCCAACAAATTAAAAAAAAAAAAACTGGGAAAAAAGTAGATTAGAATATAAACGTTCATTTTGGATTTCTTAATATACCGATCGACAATTCTCTGAAAGCCAAGTTCACCTATGCCTCCTTATTAGCCAATCCATTTCCATGGAAAAAATATAGGCATTTTTAGGACCAAACTCACCAAAAATCTGCCTTAAGAGATTAATGAAACATTTACGCCATAACGTCAAACATATTAACACTACGTGGGTTTTTGAAATATTTTCCAAAGAAGGATCGTTCAGGGATCCTCAGATTGCAATATATTATTTCTGATATATTTAAAAAAAAATCCATTGGCCAAAAACCTTAATTTTAAAAATAACTTTTTAAGTATTTCCGGAAATATATTATCTTAAGCACACTCAGACTATAATACATCTCCCAGAGTCCTCATTAGAAAGGGAGGATTTTTTCAGAATTAGATTAAAAACCGCAAATTTTTGTATATTAGCCAGGGAAAGAAACTAACACTTCGTCAATACTAATTTTATTGCCGATCACATCTGCGTATGATTATATTTATCTTTTTTTAAATATATAACTCATACGTCGTATTGGCCTTTAAGGAATGGCTGTACACTGCAACATCCATAAACGCAGTTATTTTTATATCCTCCACCATACCGATTCTTGATCAGCGTAAAATTCTAAGACGATTTAGCCCTGTCCGTTCGTCCATACGTCCGTCTGTCTGTACGTCCGCCCGTCCGTCCGTCCTTCCGTCTATTGTAATCACGCTAGAGTCAAAACGAATAAAGATAGGAAGCAACAAGTAAAAAAACATTAAGTTCGGCCGGGCCAAACTTTTAATACCCTCCACCCTAGGGTAAAAGAACATTAGAAGAAATGTGGCAAAAAACATTAAAATGCCGAATATCGGGAGGTACCGTTATATAGGGGCTACACCAACACGTGCACCTATAATTAAAATGTTTCGCCACACGAACTAGGACACATTATGACCCACAAATACCAACTTTTACACAAATCAGTGAAAAAATGTGGCATAAATCATCAAAATACCGAATATCGGGAGGGTACCGTTATATGGGGACTATACCAGAACGTGGACCTATACATGCAATGTTTTGCCACACGCTCAGGGACCCGTTGTGACCTACAAATACCAATTTTCAGACAAATCCGTGAAAAAATGTGGCATAAATCATCAAAATACCGAATATCGGGAGGTACCGTTATATGGGGACTATACCAGAACGTGGACCGATATATCTCATTTTCAATACCAACCATCCTAGGGACAATACACACACTTGTGCCAAATTTCAAAGGTCTACGTCAAATAATGTGGGTTCTATCGTGATTTCAACAGACAGACAGACGGACAGACAGACAGACAGACAGACAGACAGACAGACGGACAGACGGACTATATGATATTTTTACGATTTTAGGGACATTATTCACCGGAGTTGTTTCAAATTTCGTATTTAGAATTCGTAATGGGATCTAAATCCTATGACAGAAAATTTTCTATCACAGGGCCAAGTCTTCGTATAGCCTCCATATAACGGCATCACACAATATTTGGTATTTTTATGATTTTAGCGACATTACTTACCGGAATTGTGTCAAATTTCATAGTTAGAGTTCGTAATGTGAACTACAGCCTATAACAGAAAATTGTCTATGCAGGTCCATGTCTTCGTATAGCCTCCATACATCGGTACCTCCCAATATTCGGTATATTGACGATTCTATGTACAGTATTCGCAATTTTGATGATTTTAGCTACATTATTCACTGGAATTGTTTAAAATTTGGTATTTAAATTTCGTATTGGATACTACAGCCTGAGAAAGAAAATTATCTGTGCAGGTCCACGTCTTCGTATAGCCCCCCATATAACGATACCTCCCGATATTCGGTATTTTGATGAATTTAGCTTCGTTATTCACCGGATTTTTTTCAAGTTTCGTATTTTTTAATATTGTCTTATATTCAATATAACGGCTATACTCGGTATTTTAACTGATTTTAACAGATATCTTAACGGATTTCATTTTTTTCTTTTTGAAAATTTCCAAATTCGTTCAAATGGTGAAGGTTATGTAAAGTTCGGGAGGATGAACTTTGCTGCTTTTTACTTGTTCTTTTTTTTTTTTTTTTTTTTGGGTTATTGATTATTTTAGATTTATTTTTTTACCGGAATTTTTTCAAATTTCGTATTTGAAGTTCGGAATTAGTACTACAGCTTATGACAAAAAATTACTTATAAAGAACACTTCTTCGTATAGTCGCCATATAAGGAGCTTCATTAGAGGGTTTTTTTTCTATGGATAATTATTTCTTATGGATTATTAAAAATTCAACCAGGTCGAACTTAGCTGATTTCTAAGTTGCTGAAGTTTGTTATTAGATAATTCCAAATCTATTACAGTTCATATCACAAAACAAAATCATTTTGCCCTCCACTTCGTCTATGTTCTTTTTCGGTGACTCCATTGTCGTTTTCCGTTTACTAGCAGCCCTCCACTTTTTTGATTCACTATCTGTTTTCTCAAAGACTACACTTACTGTGTGCGGAGTCCGAGCCATAATTTCTATGTCAATGACTATGCTTATGTTCTTGTTCCTATTCATCATCGTAATGGCAAAATATTGGGGCTATTCTGCCAGAAGCAATTAAAAGACTACCCAACAAAATTATGGCACCTTTGTCTTTTAAAAATAGTTTTTTGTTTAGTTCTTCGAATTCTCAAGCATTTTACAATGGTCATACGCATACGTATATGTATGAATGTGTGTGTGCTTCTATGGTGCCTTTGTCTCATTTATGTACTGTGCGGATTTCCTGTAATTTTTCATAGCTTTTGTTGTTTTTTTTTTTTTTTTTTTTTTTGTATTCTTTCCCTCTTTTATTTCAATAGGCTATTTAAGGTAGCTATTTTGTATTGCCTTGTTTCCCAAGAATTGCCAAGTTTTTTTTTTTTTTTTTTTTTTTTTTTTTTTTTTTTTTTTTTTTTTTTTTTTTTTTGAAAATCTACAATAAAGACAACAACTGTATTGTTGCAGATAAACCAGAAAAAGAAGAAGATGACAAAGATTCTGCCTTTTTCTGTAATTTTCATAGTTCTTAAAGCGTAAAATTTGTAATTTTTTTCTTCATCTTTTGCCCACATTTGTTGGACTCTCTTGATGTTCAAATGCCTAAAAGGGTAGTCAGCCCTGTGCTCTTCAAGTGTTTACAAAGAATAGATTTTTATTTCGAAATTTATTTATTTTATTTTAAATATTGTAGGCAATTCAAAGATCTATTCTTGGCCCAAAATGGCCATGCCTTCGCAAATTGATGTTCGTGGAAATAGGGACAAGAGTCGTTGATAAATATTTGCCAAGGATTATTTAGAAAAGTTCGCAGCAATAATGTCTCGATGTTCTTCAATAATAAGCATAAATATGACCCTTGACCCACATTTTATTGTCTTTGCGAAAGGGTGAGTTGAAGCACTCTTTAGACAACTTTCTATCTTTGTTTACCAGGAAAGGATACATACAATAATAACATAGAAATAATCATTAAAAATATACGAACACACCCAATTGTCTGCTAAAGTCCTACATGATTTGGGACAAATTTTAATGTAAATAAAATGGAAATTTAGAATGGAGGTGGAGCTAGAATAGAACCCTATTGCTTTTGGAGATGATCGCATAATATTTAGGGGTCGAAATGGACCAAACACTGAAAAATTTCTTGATTTTTCAGTTGCTCTACAGGTCGCAATTATAGATTTCTATGTACCGTTAGTCGTATACGTGTCTACAATAATCATACGCCTCCAAGGCTATTTTTAAGATTTCTTTATTAAATTTTTTGTTTTTCGTATTTATTGAAGAATATTTTTTCTTAATTCAAACATTTATTTCTCTTAACCACATCAACCACTTAATTATTTTGCATTTCCAAGAAAAAACTGTAAAAGAAAAGAAAAAATATTTTTCTCCCCACTTAAAGAAATAATAAAATGCACTGTTTTCAGTTAAAAAATAGTTGATGGCTGTTAACTTTCTATGGTTTCTATGTTGCCATGGAGATAACTTAAAGCTAAAGCCTTTTTTTGTTGCTGTTCTACTTTTATATCCTTTGTGTCATATATCTATCTTATGCAAGACAAGACAGACTTGTCTGTGAAAAGGAATGAAATAATATTGGCTACATGAATAACAACAATGAGCAGGAAAGAGTTAATGTTAAAGCAGGGGTGTAGCTTAAACAATTTTTGAAAGGGGTATTGCAGTTTTCAAATTTTGGGTTTCGAAAATATCCGTTTTAAAATTATTGGAGCTACACTATAGACTCAGCAAAATTATAGTCCGAGAGATGTCGGCCTAAAAAATGCAGTCAACGTCAGTAAAGTTAATAAATTTCGAGGAAAAAGTTAATTTTTTGTTTTTCTTTTCTTTTTTTTTTTTTTTGGCATTCGTCTTGGTGTATTTTCCCTCCTTACGCCTTCTTTAAATAAAAAAAATTCTTTAAAAAATATTAAATTTTGTTGAGTTTTGCCTTGTTAAGGCGAAGATCATATGTTTTATGATTTAAGTGTTTGTTTTCTCTTTCGAGACGAGCTTAATGATCTGAAATTTGCAGTGAAAAGGAAAGCCAGATAGACACTATCACACACTCACCACTATGCGACGCGTTTCGCCGTTGGTTAAGCGGCTCATCAGGCATATTTGATGTGGATGATGGCTTACAAGGGCCGTTCTCTGGAAAGTAGTATATATTTCGAACTTATTGCAAATTAGCATTTGCGAATTATACACTAGAAACTCTCCAGGTTCGACTCAAGTTCTATTGGCAGATCTTTTCTAGTTTATAATTCGCAAATGCTAATTTGCAATAAGTTCGAAATATATACTACTTTCCAGAGAACGGCCCTTGTAAGCCATCATCCACATCAAATATGCCTGATGAGCCGCTTAACCAACGGCGAAACGCGTCACATAGTGGTGAGTGTGTGATAGTGTCTATCTGGCTTTACTTTTCACTGCAAATTTCAGATCATTAAGCTCGTCTCGAAAGAGAAAACAAACAATTAAATTTTGTTGTTGCAAAATGGTCAGGCTTAATCCCTTTATTGTTTTTTTATAAAAACAACGTTTGTTTATTAGTGCAGAACGATGGTAATGTTTATTAGAGAATAAGGCAGGGAATACCTAAATTTTGTGTGTGTTCGAAAGAATTGAGTCTCTTGAGCAAGAGCTACTCAAATTACGAACGTCATCTGGTGAAAGATGATATGAGATAACTTTTTATTATTTTACATTCGTTAGTTCGTTAGTCATAGGTCATACTGTCCTCAGCTCCTATTTAAAATTAAATTTAATTAAAAATTTTGATGTAACGATATGTGAGTTTTGAAAAACAGAACAGAAGTGAAAAATTTAAATTTCATTTCTCCAATCATTCCATTTTCTCGAGCCCTCCCCATCCTTTCCGAAAAAAAACTCCAGGGTACGACTTTGGAAAATAGGAAAATGCCCTGATTATTCTATTCATCACTTTTTCCTATTCTATTATTCATACAATAGTCTTTTGTATTTCTACTCTTAAGAATATAGGCCTCTGATGCGTATACATGTTGTTGTCAATCATACGCTCCCATGGCCATTTTTATGTTTATCCACTCCTATGTTTCTATAATTTTTATTGTAAAAATCTGCTTTAAACGACTTTAAATTTCTATGGCTTTTGTGTTCCAGCGGAGATAAGTAAATAAAAGATGAGAGCATTTTTAGTCTATATATTCTTTAGCCCATGGGTAGGAAGTTTGATGTAAAAATATGTAAGTTTTGCGAGACAGAGTCGAGGTAAAACTGAAATTTTCCTCGAAGTTAAATTCCCAAAACTTACTTTTTTGTGGCAAATTTTAGGTGTAAATTTCTGAAAGAGTTGTTTGTTGCATTATTTTTGAGTAAGAACCTCCTCCCTCCTGGCCCTCAATACCCATTGTACAAATTTGGAAAAAATGAAAGTGGAGTGACTATTCTATTTATTACTTTTCGAATTTTTTGTTCATATCATAGTCTTTTGCATTTCTATTTTTTGTGACTCATAAAAATCTAGGCCTCTGATGCGTATACATGTTGTCGTCAATCATACGCAGTTTTTATTGTAAAAATCTGCTTTAAACGACTTTAAATTTAAATTTCTGTCTTATGTGGTCCAGCTATGATAAGTAAATTAAAAATGAGATTACATTTTAGTCCATATATTCTTTAGAATATGTATAGGAAGTTTGACGTAAAAATATGTGAGTTTAGCAAGGCAGAGTAAACATGAAATTTACCAGAAATTGACAAAAAATTACTTTTCTTTGTGGCAAAATTTTACCTACAAACCTGGAGTTAAAAATATTCTATGTTGCGTAATGTTTTAAGTAAGGACCGCTGCCTTCTAGCCTTCAATACCCACCCAGTATATGACTTTGTAAAAAATAATAATGGCTGGATTATTATATTCAGCATTCTTCTTATTGTTTGTTTATACGACAGTCTTTTGTATTTCAATTCTTTGTCTCTCATAAAATTCTAGACCTCTGGTGCGTATACATGTCGTTGTCAATCATACGCTCGTAGGGTGATTTTTACATCTCCCAATATACATAGAATGGAGGGTATATTAAGTTCATCATTCCGTTTGTAACTCATGGAAATAATAGTTTTTTTTTTTCGATGATTGGCTATATCGATCCACGATATCGTATAGGCCCAATATACGGTAACCCACGATATTGGGTATTTTGATGATAGTAGCCATTTTTTTTAATATTCTGAAAATCCACAAAAAAGGAGTTCCTTCTACTTTACTTTACCACCTGGAGGAGTATTGTATAGGTCCCCGATATCGTATAGCCCCCATATAACGGTACCTCCCTATATTCGGTATTTTGATGGTTTAAGCTACATTTTAAATGAAATTATCTGAAAATTCATACTACAAATTCTTGCTAAGCACTTTACCCCCTGGAAGATAAATCTCTATATAGACCACGACACCCACATACACCGGTACCCCCTCGATATTCGATATTTTGACGATTTTGGGGACATTTTTCACCGAAGTTGTTTCAAATTTCGTATTTAGAGTTCGTAATGGGTACTACAGCCTAGGACAAAAAACTGCGTATGCAGACCCACGTCTTCGTATAGCCTCCATTTAACGGTACCTCCCAATATTTGGTATTTTCATGATTTTAGCGACATTATTCCCCGGTGTGGTTTCAAATTTTGTATTTAGAGTTCGTAATGGGAACTACAGTCTATGACAGAAAATTGTCTATGCAGGTTCAGATCTTCGTATTGGCCCTATATATCAGTACCTCCCTATATTCCGTATTTTGACAATTTTATGTGCAATATTCACCGAAATTGTTTAAAATTTCGTATTTGAAGTTCCTAGTAGGTACTACAGCCTGTGACGGAAAATTGTCTATGCAGGTCCAGGTCTTCGTAAAGACCCTATATTCAATATTTTATAGATTTTAACAGAATCTTTAATTTTTTTTCTTTTTTGGAAATTTCCAAATTAGTTCCAAATGGCCCGGCCGAACTTTCTGCTTTTTTACTTGTTATGTTTATCCAATCCACTGTTCTTATAATTTTTGCTGTAAAAACTTGCTTTAAACGACTGTAAATTTCTATGGCTTTTATGGTCCAGCTGAGAAAAGTATTAGGCAAACACATATGGCCACAAAACATCAATATCATACCTAAGTGTTCCATTACGCCATTTGCCTGTTTTGAGAAAACACATCTCAAAATTGCATTTCGAAGTGACTGGAATTGATTGAAAATTTTGTAAAGATTTTTGATTGGATAATTTTTGTGATAAGAGATTTGGAAATTGTATTTGGAAATAATCAGATGAGTGTCTTTTGCAATAAAAAAGTTTAAGTGAAAAAGGATTTTTTTTGTTTTCATTCCATCTTCACACAATTATAAAAAATTTTATATCTTTTCCACAAGCGGCATGAATGCAAAAATTTTACTGTAATAATTTTTTTTATGATATAGAAAAAATTAAAAAAAAACTTATAGATTTTTGCAGGTTCTGCAACAGAGTAATTATGTATAGAATGCAACAATTATACAATTTTTTATATTTGGAGATTATAAATTCTTGATTTCTAAATCAAAAAATAATATTCAGATGTTTTAAATCAACTTTTATTTAGTTACTGAGTAAACTATTCCAATTTTTACTGAAAATTCCTCTAAGTTTACAAAATTTACATGTTTATCTCGAAAACTAGAGAAGATATCGCAAAATAGACCAAAAATTCTGAAAGAGCATACCGGAAAACCTTAGAAACCATATGTATCTCAAAAAGTTCAAAAATTGCATATGGAACACTTAGGCATAGATAACACTGAAGATACATGACCCCTAAATATATATACAAATAGCAATAATAAAACAAAAACTACTGCATATCCTCAGGCAATGAGTGCAGGCAGTTTTGCACATTCATCTTCCTCTCTCCCTTTCTCTTGATTGATAAGCCAAATGGAGAGAAAGAGAGAGTCTCTCGACTTGTGTTATCAAATTAATTAAAATTATTTATATGTGATGAAGAAGAACATTATTATCCCAACATTTCTCATCGGTTCGTTTTCTTTTCCATTTTTCTTTTTTCCCCATTTTTTGTTTTCTTAGCTGCAGAAATAGCAACCAAAAGGATTGCTGCTGGGCCAAGTTGGCAGCTTCTGGTGTCGACATAAAACCCATCATCAATGGAATAAAACCACAACACATTAGAAGGACATGTTGTTGCTGGCAGGACTAAAACAAAAACAACAATAACAGAAAAACACAGGCACACAGACACGTTTGCCAATAAAACAAGATATGAAAATAAATCAGTCTAAAGAGGCAAATAAAGTCAGACAACGGCAGCCCCCAAACTAAGACGAAAATAATGTTGGAAAAAGCCCAGAAAAGCCGTTCATTGATGCTATAAAACAGGTCTACATTAAAACAAAAACAAAGTCAAAGAACCACACCCCCCACCCCTCTACACCTCGTGAAGCATAAGTCTCTCAATAATCATTCAAAACATTCGTCAGGAAAAGAAAAATATTGGCTCATCCTTTTTTTTTTTGGGGGGGAGAAAGAATTATTACATCCTGCGGAAGGTGGTGGCCGCCAATGTTAAATGGCTTATGTGTGTTAGCCCCTACACACAAAAGGAAAAGCAGGAAAACCCACAAACAACAACAACAACCACAACACCATTATCGTCTTTGTCGTCATCAGCATCTTTCGAGAACATGTTTCCGTTAACTTTTATTGGCAACCCGTTACCGGCCTATATGATGTCTTCGCCATCGCTGTCAGCAATTGATGTTATTTCACCCACTGCGGCGGCGGCCATAGCTCTCGGAGCTGTCTCGACAACCACCACAACGACAACAACAACATCCTCCAGTAGCAGTAGTGGCATAAATCGCAATGGCATCCCCTCCACCAACTCCCTGGCCGACAATGTTACCCGCATCGCCCTGCTAGGCAATGATGGCTTTGCCAATGACTCTGCCAATGGCTTTGTGCCCTCCATCCAGCGTCCCGAAACGGTATTCGTTGCCATACTTTTTACGCTCATCTTCATTGTTGGTGTTTTGGGAAATGGCACATTAGTGATAATATTCTTTCGTCATCGTTCGATGCGCAACATTCCAAATACGTAAGTAAAGGCAGCAGCGGCTGAATCAATTTTATTTTCAATACAAGAAAAAAAATATCGATTTTTGATGTAGTTTTTTGGTTAGGAGGTGAGGGGAAAAAGGATATTAGATTCAAGGCAATGACAAGCTGCAATTTTGAGAAATTGGGAAAGAATGTCAAAAGCTTCTTAAAATACAAAAAAAAATATTGAAAATTAAATTTTGGAAGAATAAATGGATTCCGGAGCAGGAAAGGATTTTTTGACATAAATACCTATAGTTTTAAAATCAAAATTGAGGCTATTGAAGGCTATATAGCCACTACGTAAACCTATCGAATTCTAAGACTATTTTCTCTTTATTTTTTTATTTTTATTAATATTTAAAAAATAATGGTTTCTAAAATTCCTCTATTATTCCTTCACAATTTCTCAACAAGGTTTCGAAATAGAGACAGCCCAGGCTATGCTGCAAGGGAAAAAGACATTTAGTTCTTCGATTAAAAAATAAACCATATATATATGGGAAAAAGCAGTAAGAAAATGGCGAAAATAGAGTAAACCCCTCATTCTGCTCTTATCCTTGACAACATAAAAAAAAAATAAAAATAATTACCGGAAAAATTATATAAATTTTGAAAATTATTAAAAACAAAAATAATTACCGATTATGAGAGTAGAGCTAAAAATAAAAGACAAATATATGGTGAGATAAAAAATCGGCAAAAAAGTCAAACGCCATAATTTTGACATTTTTTTGAATGAAAGCCGAAAATGTCGGAAATAGCATAACAAGTTTAGATTTGTTCGAATTGGCAAGAATTATGGCCTTTGGCACGAATTATGGCCTTCAAACGGCCAATGAAACCGTCACACTCTGACCGAATGTTGCTCTGCGGTATTATGGGCCATTCCCGGCGAAGCGCTTGCTTGAGGTGATCGACATTTTGGTATTTTTTAGTGCCAACCTTGCTTTCCAAAATACTCCAGACATAATAGTCCAAAGGATTGGTATCCGGAGATTTTGATGGCCATTTTGCGCTGGAAATGAAGCGAGGAACCTCATTTTGTAACCGTTCTTGGGTGGCATATGCTGAATCCGATGGTGCTGAGTCCTGTTGTAATGTCCAACGTCTGCGGGCAAAATGTTTGTATTTTCGCGATAATATTCGGCATTTATTCTGATGCCGTGGCCGATTAATACAAGCGTAAAGCGACCATCGGCTCTTATGGCGGCCCACACCATCACCATAGTCGGGGCTTGAGTTCTGGTAGCCAACCGCCAACCGAAGGTGCACATTTTCAGCTAACCTCTTTGGCAAGAAAACACAATCATTTTGTTTGTTCACATGGTTCGGCTGGATAACGAATGTTTTCTCATCGGAAAAAACAAAATTCGTCAGTTCACCACTTTCGGCCAAGCGAAGCAACTCTTTGACTCTTTTGAGTCTATTTTTTTTTTCTGTTGCGGTGTAAGTTCTTGCAATTTTTGGAATTTCATTTTTCAATATTTGTCGAGCCATTTTTCGGTCACTGCGACACGGGTTTCAAGTTGATCAAGTCGCTTCTTAACTTTTCAAACCATTTCTGCTGATGTTGATGTTTTCTTCTGTATCCTTCTTTCCTATTTCAAGAAAATATAAGCATCAATGTTGCCAAAAAACCAAAAAAAATTGGTCATTTTTCGTTAATTTTTCTTCGGTTTTTTTGGAGTAAATGCTAGAAAGTGACATAAACCCTCATTTTACATTAAAAGTGTCAAAAGAAAAATTATTCTAAACAACATTTTACTATAAGTCTCGGAATACGCAATATTTCCAGCTCCAATGGTTTCTAAGAAATTTACACTCGAACTTAGTATATTACAATTGGAAATGATGAGTCCATAGTCTTTCCACTTCCAATTTGACACGTCTCAATTCTAACACAAAATCTCGATTATTGCCACAATTTTTGGGGAAAGTATCAAAGGAAGAATTGTTCTAGATCTAATTTCGCTATAAGTCACCAAAGAAAAGAAATCTGAATTTTCACTATATATCAAGAAAATATTCACATCAATGTTCCCAAAAAAGCGAAACATGTGTTAAATTTTTTACCAATTTTTCTTCGGCCTTTTTTCGAGTAGATGCATGAAAGTAACATAAAAGCTCATCTCAGCGCAAAAGTGCCAAAGTATGAAATATTCTACACCAAATTTCACTATATGTCTCGGAATACTACATATTTCTAACTCAAATGGTTTCTAAGAAAAGTACACTCGAAATTAGTATACTTCAATTGAAAATTTGGTGTTTACGGTTTTACACTTCCAATTTGACACGCCTCAGTTTTAATACAAAATCTCCCTTATTGCCCCAATTTTTGGAAAAAGTGTCAAAGGAAGAATTGTTGTAGATCTAATTTCGCTATAAGTCACCAAAGAAAAGAAATCTGAATTTTCATTATATATCAAGAAAATATTAGTATCAAAATTAACAAATAACCTAAACTTTTCCTAATTTTTTTATCAATTTTTCTTCGGCCTTTTTTCGAGTAAATGCTAGAAAGTGACATAAAAACTCATTTCAGACCAAAAGTGTGAAAAGAAGAAATATTCTACACCAAATTTCACTATAAGTCTCGGAATGAACAATATTTCCAGATCCAATAGTTTTTAAGAAACTGACCTTTGAATTAAGCATATTACAAGTAAAAATTATGTGTCCGTTGTCTTCTCATTTCCAATTGGACACGTCTCAATTCCAATACAAAATCTCCCTCATTGCCTCATTTTTTGGGGAAAGTGTCAAAGGAAGAATGGTTCTGCATCAAATTTCATAGTGAGTCTCTGAACAAAAGAAATTTGTATACCTAATACGTACCATAGAAAAATATCCTTAATTTTGGTTAAAAAATATATATTTTTTCGACAAATAAAGCACTCTTGCCAATTGCCTGCAAATTTAAAAACTCATGGAGTCTACGATGAATATTTTGAGGTGTTATTAACAAAATAACTAACCATTTTATGGTGAAGGCTATTAAAATATATTCTCCATTTGAGAAATATATATCCTCTTTTTTCCTACGTTTCTGAGTGTCCTAAATTGATAACTTAATTTTCGTGGGACAGGCAATTTATGAAAAGTATTAAATTTCTTTCAGATGTAATTTCCTCTCTTCCATCGAAAAAGCCCTACAATCCCAAACAAAATAACCCTTCGCATGGTCATTGTAATAATGGACATCCTTTATCCCTTGCAAGGGAAACGGAACACCATAATCAATTATAAAAATTGTCATACAGCCATTTGTTTTTTTTCTCTCTCCTCTCTCTCTCTCTCCGTTTTTTTGCAGCTTGACTTTCCAGCAATAATCAAATATCGTTTGAAACGACCTTCAATGCATCGCCAGGATATTCAATTGAAAATATAATTTTTCTTTTCCTTTTCAATAAAAAAAAAAAAACATTTTATTTTTACTCAGCAAATAAAGCATTTCCAGCATTTCCCCTAAGGGCTATTTTCATGTGGTTACAATAAAAATATTTTTCAAGTGCCACACAAGTTATGTATGTGAGAGTGTGTGTTTATTTTAGAAAATACCAGGAAAGAAGTCAAAAGTATTTGTGGAAATAAATTTTCTGATTGAATATCAATTTCCTGTTTATTGCACAAAATTTCCCCCACTTGGTTTTCCTCTTCCTTCTCTCTTTCTTTTGAGCTAATGTTTACTTTTATTTGTACGAAAATAAGCCGAAAGGAAGTATGAAGTAAATATATTTATTTAGCATAGAATTTTGGAAGCAAAAAATATTTACTTGGCATTTTGCATTGGCAATGACGTGGGAGAGTAATTGAGTGGCTGAGAGAGTGAGAGAGAGAGTAGGTAAGAGTAAATTGAATGCAAATTAAGGCAGTCGATTGAGTTTCTTTTGAAAACCATTTAATATGGAATGTAATTGGTTTCAAGTACTTAAATTTTTATTTTATACAGGGTGAGATGGAAAACCTGCAACTAAATTCAGACTGCTGTCATTTCTAAGTCACTCGTCCGACAGCTGTTAAAATTATTCCAGTGAGAGCTAATTATATTGTTTACAAGCGTAAAAAAGCATTTTGGTGAGAATTTTCCAGAAAAAAATTTATTCGCGATGGAATTCAAGCGTGATGGTGTAATTTCTTTATGTTTGGCTAGAAATGAGCTGGGGCTAAAGTTATTAAAATTCCAAAAAAGTGCAAAAACTTACATCGCAACAGCAAGAAAATAGACTCAAAAGAGCTAAAGAGCTGCTTCGCTTGGCCGAATGTGGTTTTCTCCGATGAGAAAACATTCGTTGTCCAACAGTATGTAAACAAACAAAATGATCCGCTCGTGTTTACTTGCCAAAGAGGTCAGCTGAAAATGTGCACCTTCGGTTGGACACCACAACTCAAGTATCGGCCATGGTGATGATGTGGGCCGCCATAAAAGCCGATGGTCGCTCTGCGCTCGTATTAATCGACCGTGGCATCAGAATAAATGCCGAATATTATCGCGAAAATATTCTGGAGGCTGTATTAAAGCCTTGGGCATGCAAACATTTTGGTCGCAGACCTCGGACATTCCAACAGGGCTCAGCACCATCGCACTCAGCACACGCCATCCAAGAATGGTTACAAAATGAGGTTCCTCGCTTCATTTCCAGCGCACAATGACCACCAAAATCTCCGGATACCAATCCGTTGGCTTATTGTCTCTGGAGTATTTTGGAAAGCAAGGTTGGTACTAAAAAATACCAAAGAGTCGACCACCTCAAGGAAGCGCTTTGCCGGGAATGGGTCAAAATACCGCAGAGCAACGTTCGGGCAGCGTGTGACGATTTCATTGGCCGTTTAAAGGCCAAAGTATCAACCACCTCAAGCAAGCGCTTCGTCGGGGATGGGCCAGAATACCGCAGAGCAGCGTGTGACGGTTTCATTGGCCGTTTGAAGGCCATAATTCGTGCCAAAGGTGACCAATTCGAACAGATGTAAACTTATGCTAAAATTTGATGCTATTTCCGACATTTTTTGTTTTCAATTAATAAAATTAAAAAAAAAATGTTGAAATTATGGCTTTTGACTTTGTTGCAGTTTTTTTGTCTCACTCTGTATATATAGATATAACTTCCATGGATCTTTAATAATTTAAAATGTGATTTTCCTCCCCCTTTTCCCCTTTTTCAGTTACATTCTCTCTTTGGCCTTGGCCGATCTCTTAGTTATAATCGTTTGTGTTCCACTGGCCATTCTCGTTTACACCCAGGACAGTTGGACATTTGGCAAGAGTATGTGTCAGATAACGGAATTTTTCAAGGATGTATCGATTGGTGTGTCCGTGTTCACACTGACAGCCTTGTCGGGTGAGAGGTATTGTGCCATTGTCAATCCATTGCGTAAATTGCAGGTAAGTTGCCATCCATCGAAAAGAATGGCATCCTCATCATCACCATCAGTTGCAATTGCAATTATAACTGACTCTAATCCATCCTACCCTACCCTCCTCCTCTCCTTCCACCCGTTCTTTCATTGCAGACAAAACCCTTGACAGTCATTACGGCCACAATGATCTGGCTTTTGGCCATTATCTTTGCCACCCCCTCGCTGGTGATGTCTAGTCTGCAGTACATCGACATCAGCACAAATTTGACAATAATTGTCTGTTCGCCGTTTGGGGAGGAACGCAAGAACTTGGAAGTCTACACAAGGTGAGTGAACATAATTTCCTCCAGAGCAGCCATTAATATTCGATATTAAATGGTCGACCATAAATAAATATTTTATAATATTTTCTTTTAAATTTAAATACCCATAAAAAAACTTCCCCTCGAAATATTGAAAATCGTTTTGGCAATCAAAACTTATTGTTAAGTGGTTTTTTAATTAAAAATATTTCATTTATTTGGATTTTCGTTTTTTTTCATTCTTCATTTTTTGAATATTCTGCTGCCAAGCAACCCAAATTGCGTGCCTTATCTTGTGAAATCAAAACAGAACACACACCAAGAATTATGAGCTCTATTATTAACTACGGCACCAGCAGCAGCAGAATATAGTATTTTTTTCTCTCTGTGTGTTATATAACAGCATTTCGTAGACAAATAATATCAAAAAGAAACCACAACAACAACAACAGCCACCAGAAAAAATGCACGCAATTTGTTTTACACTGTAAATTGTCCCCCAAATACATTGTGTATGGTATGATACACATGTATGTTTGGGTGTGATAGCCAAGGAATGAATTGGAATATGAGAGGGGGTATTAACAGCTTTAAGCACGACGAGATATGGGGTTCATAGGTCCATTTTAAGAGTCAATTTGGCCAAAAATTTAAGAGATTTTATAAAAAAAGTAAAGAGATATTTTAAAGGACCATCAGAGCCAACTAAAGGGCCAAATTTTTTGAGATTTTATAAAAAATTTAAAAAAATATTTTTAGGGACCATTGGGCGCCATCTGTATCACTAAAAGAGAAATCATCGTAGATTTAGCAGAGAGAATAAAAATCAATTTTTTCACTAATAAAGAAAAAATATCAGCAGATTTTGAAAGTAGAGCTAGAACTACAACAAAGTCAAACGCCATAATCCTAACATTTCTTTTTTAAATGTAAGTGAATGAAAGCAAAGAATGTCGGAAATAGCATCAAATTCGAAAATAAGTTTAGATTTGTTCGAATTTGTCATCTTTGGCACGAATTATGGCCTTCAAACGGCCAATGAAACCGTCACACGCTGCCCGAATGTTGCTCTGCGGTATTATGGACCATTCCCGCCAAAGCGCTTGCTTGAGGTGATTGACACTTTGGTATTTTCTAGAGCCAACCTTGCTTTCAAAATACTCCTAACACAATGGTCCAACGGATTGGTATCTGGAGATTTTGGTGGCCATTTTGCACTGGAAATGAAGCGAGGAACCTCATTTTGCTACCATTCTTAGGTGGTCTGCGGCCAAAATTTTTGCGTGAGCAAGGCTTTAATACACCCTCCACTATATTTTCGGGATAATATTTGGCATTTTTTCTGATGCCACGGTCGTTTAATACCAGCGAAGAGCGACCATCGGTTGTTATGGCGACCGGCACCAACACCATGGCCGGCGCTTTAGTTCTGGTGGCCAACCGAAAGTGCACATTTTTAGCTGACCTCTTTGGCTTTCAGCTAACGATCATTTTGTTTGTTTACAAACTGCTGGACAACGAATGTTTTCTCATCGGAGAAAACCAAATTCGGCAGTTCACCACTTTCGGCCAAGCAAAGCAACACTTTAGCTCTTTTAAATCTATTTTCTTTCTGTTGCGGTGTAAGTTCTTGCACTTTTTGCAATTTCAATGGCTTTACCCCGAGCTCATTTTTCAATATTTGCCGAATGGAATTTTGCGATATGCTTAGCTCACGAGCCATTTTTCGGCCACTGCGACGCGGTTTTTATCAAGTCTCGTCTTTACTTTTCGAACCACTTCTGCTGATGTTGATGTTTTCTTCCGTCCACTTCCTTGACGTCGGGCTATGCTACCAGTGTCACGAATCGGTAACGAGCGATGATACGAGACACAAACACAAAAGATTTATTCAAATTTAAATGCTGGAGTGCTCTAACGATGGCCACTTGTGGTTTTCCAGCCAAATATAAAGAAATCACACTATCACGCTGCATCAGGAATAACTTTTTTTCTGAAAATATCCACCAAAATACTTTCGTATGCTTGTAAACAGTATAATGAGCCGTCACTGGCAATAACGGTTTTTAAGATGTGATTACGTGTTGAGCCATTAATTATATGGCTTTCCATTCTAAGTCCAAATCTTTCTTAATACTTAATTTTTTGAGGAAAGTGTCAAAGTTAAAATTGTTCTATATAAAATTTTACTATGAGCCACCAAAGAAAATTCTTCCATCAGAAATCAAAAAGATATATACATCAATGTTGCCAAAAAATCTAAAAAAATTGATAATTTTATCTCGGCCTTTTTTTTGAGTTGATGCATGAAAGTATCATTAAATTTAGTTTAAGGCAGAAAGTGTCAAAAGAAGAAATATTCTACGCCGAATTTCCTTATAATTCTCAGAATAGACTATATCTGTACCTATTATAGATTTTAGGATAATTATAATCCAATCTTATATATTAAAAGTGAAAATTATATAATTACATTTTTGAGTGTTAATTGCATGGGTTTCCAATCTGAGTCCAAATCTTCATTAATACTTAATTTTTGGAGGAAAGTGTGAAAGGCAAAATTATTCTAGATCAAATTTTACTATAAGTCACCAAAGAAATGAAATCTCTATTTTCATGAAATATAAAGAAATTATTTGGATCATTGTTGCCAAAAAAACGCCAAAATATTTCCCTCTTTTTTTTTTGGATCATATTTTTTTCGGACTTTTTCCAATTAATGTTTGAAAGTAACATAAATGCTCACTTTAGGCAAAAAGTATCAAAGGAAAAAATATTTTATACGAAATTTCACTAAAAATCTTAGAATAAATTATGCCTCTAACTATAACGGTTTTTAAGAAAATGACATTCGAAATTTTATAGTAAAATATATTATTATGTGATTACGTTTTTAGCTGTTAATTGTATGCCTTTCCATTCTGAGCCGAAATCTTTATTAATACTTAATTTTTTGGGGAAAACTGTCAAAGGAAAAAATATTCTAGATCAAATTTCACTATAGGTCACCAAAGAAAAGAAATCTCTATTTCCATTGGAAAAGGAAAATTGTTTCCATCAAAAATGCCAAAACAACGGGAAAATATTTTCTAATTTTTTATCAAATTTTCCACTGACTTTTTTCGAGTTGATGCATTAAAGTAACGTAAAATTACATTTTTGACAGAAAGTATAAAAGGGAGAAATATTCTACACAGAATTTCACTATAAGTCTCCGAATGAACTATATTACTAGCTTCGATGGTTTCTAAGAAAATTAGATTCAAAATTTGTGTATTACAAGTGAAAATTATGTGTTGACGTTTTTTTTTTTTTTTTGCTGCAAACTTAACATGTTTCCATTCTAAGACATAATCTCCCTTAATACTTCACTTTTTGCGGATACTGTGAAAGACAAAAATATTCTAGATCAAATTTCACTATAAGTCACCAAAAACAGGAAATCTCTATTTCCATTATATATCATGAAAATATTTGCATCAATGTTGCCAAAAAAACGCAAAAATATTTCCTATTTTTTTTGATCAAATTTTCCAGGGACTTTTTTCGATTTGATGCATTAAAGTAAAATAAAAGTTCGTTTTAGGCAAAAAGTTGCAAAGGGAGACATATTTTACACACAATTTCAGTATAAGTCTCTGAATGAACTATATTGCTAGCTTTAAGGGTTTTTAAGAAAATTAGATTCGATTTCTACATACTAATTGTGTGATGACAATTTTGACTGTTAAATTGTAAGCGTTGTCGATCTAAGTCCAAATCTCCTTTAATACCTAATTTCTGGAAAAAACTTTCAAAGCAAAAATATTCTATTTCAAATTTTACTATAGGTCTCCAAAAAAAGGAAATCTCTATTTTCAATATATACAAAGAAAATACTTGGATCAATTTTGCCAAAAAAAAAACGCCAACATATTTCCCAATTTTTGAGTCAATTTTTCCTTGGCCTTTTTTCGAGTTGAAGCCTAAAAATTACATAAAAGTTCATTTTAGAAAGAAAGTGTTAAAAGAAGAAATATTCTACATAAAATTCTGCTACAAATCTCAGAACAAATCCTATTTCTAACTTTAACTGTTTTTAAGAAAATTACGGTCGAATTTTGTGTATTAAAAGTGAATATTATATGATTACATTTCTGATTGTGAATTGTATGCGTTTCCAATCTGAGTCCAAATCTTCCATAATACTTTATTTCTTCGGGAAAGTGTCAAAGGCAATGTTATTCTATATCAAATTTTACTATAAGTCACCAAAGAAATGAAATCTCTATTTTCATGAAATATAAAGAAATTATTTGGATCAATCAAAAAAACGCCAAAATATTTTCCATTTTTTTGGATCATATTTTTCTTGGACTTTTTTCGAGACAATGTTTGAAAGTAACATAAATGCTCACTTTAGGCAAAAAGTACCAAAGGAAGAAATATTTTATACAAATTTTCACTATAAATCTCCAAATAAATAATGCCTCTAACTACAACGGTTTTTAAGAAAATGATATTCGACATTTTATAGTAAAAAATATTATTATGTGATTACGTTTTTAGCCGTTTATTGTATACCTTTCCATTCTGAGTCGAAATCTTCCTTAATACTTAATTTTTGAGGAAAGTGTCAAAGTAAGAAATATTCTAGATCAAATATCAATATAGGTCACCAAAGAAAAGAAATCTCTATTTCCATGATATATAAAGAAAATATTTGTATTAATGTTGCCAAAAATGCGAAACTATATCTAATTTTTTTAATGCATTTTTTCTTTGCCTTTGTTGTTGATGCATGAAAGTAGCATAGAATGTCGTTTTAGGCAAAAACTCCCAAAAGAAAAAATATTCTACGCAAAATTTCCTTCCAAAATTAGTCTCAGAATAAACAATGGTTCTAGCTATATTAGTTTTTAAGGAAATTATATTCGAATTTATAAATTAAAAGTAAACATTTTGTGATTACTCTTAGGATTGTTAATTTTATGCGTTTCAAGTTTGAGTACAAATCTTCCATAATACTTATTTGTCAAACTGTCAAAGAGAATAATATTCTGGATCAAATTCTGCTATTGGTCACCAAAGAAAAGAAATCTCTATTTCCATGATATATAAAGAAAATATTTTCATCAACATTGTCATAAAAAAACGAAAAAAATCCAAATTTTTTCGATAAATTTTTCCTCGGCCTTTTTTCGAGTTGATGCATGCAAGTAGAATAAAATTTCATTTTAGGCAAAAACTCCCAAAAGAAAAAATATTCTACGCCAAATTTCCTTTTAAGTCTCGGAATAAACTATATTTCTAGCTATAATAGTTTGTAAGGAAACTATATTCGAATTTTTACATTAAAAGTAAACATTATGTGATTACTCTAATGACTGTTAATTTTATGCCTTTCCATTCTGAGTCCAAATCGTCCTTAATACTTAATTTTATGGGAAAACTTTCAAAGAAAAAAATATTCTAGATCAAATTTCACTATAGGTCACCAAAGAAAAGAAATCTCTATTTCCATGATACATAAGGAAATATTTGCACCAATGTAGGCAAAAAAAGAAAAAAATGTCCTAATTTTTTAATAAAATTTTTCGCTGTCTTCTTTCGAGTTTATGCATGTAAGTAGCATAAAATTTCATTTTAGGCAAAAATTCCCAAAGGAAGATATATTCCTCACTAAATTTCACTGTAAGTCCCTGAATAAACTTTATTTGTAGTTATAACAGATTTACAGAAAATTGTAGTCAAAAATGTGTAAATTAAAAGTGAACATTATATGAATACGTTTCTAGCTGCTAATTATATGTCTTTCCATTCTGAATTCAAATTTTCCCTAATACTTAATTTATGCTAGAAATTTTCAAAGGCAAAAATACTCTAGATCAAATTGCACTATATGATATATATGATATATAAAGAAAATATTTAAATAAATGTTCCCAAAAAAAACGAAAATATTTCCTAATTTTTTCGATAAATTTTTCTTCGGTCTTTTTTCGAGCTGATCCATGAAAGTAGCATAAAATTTCATTTTAAGCAAAAACTCCCAAAGGTAGAAATATTCTACGCCAAATTTCCTTATAAGTCTCAGAATAAACTATATTTCTAGCTATAATAGTTTTTAAGGAAACTATATTCGAATTTATAAATTAAAAGTCATCATTATGTGATTATTCTTGTGACTGTTAATTTTATGCGTTTCTAGTTTCAGTCCAAATCTTCTTTAGTACCTAATTTTTGGGAAAACTGTCAAAGGCAAACTTATTCTGTATCGAATTTCAATATAAGTCCCCAGCAAAAAGAAATCTCTATTTCCATTATATACTACGAACATTTTTGCATCAATATTGCCAAAAAAAGTGAACATATTTCCTATTTTTTCGTGTATTTTTGTTTGATCTTTTTCCATTTGATGCATAATAGTACCATAAAATTTCATTTTAGACAGAAAGTGTCATTGGAAGAAATATTCTACACAAAATTTCACTATAAATCTCAGAATAAATCATATACCTAGGTATAATACTTTTAAAGGAAATCTCATTCGAAAATTGAAATATTACAAGAAAATATTACAAATTACGTTGTTGACACGTTACCCACCTTATTCTACTCCATTCAAATATATATATATATATATACATATATATATATATATATATATATATATATATATATATATATATATATATATATATATATATATATATATATATATATTCATTCAAAAATATTATTTGTTATTATTGTTGTTTTTGTTGCTTTATTTATTTCCATTGTGGCAATTAGTTGTGTCCAAATGTCCAATTTCTCCAATCTCTATCCCCTCTCTCTCTTTTTCAGATATGTGGTGGTGACAAAGGCCTTTGTCTACTACATTCTGCCACTGTTCATAATTGGAGTTCTGTATCTGATGATGGCACAGCGTTTGCATGTCAGTGCCCGTGAAATGCCCGGCGAAACCTTGAGCATGCAAAGTCGTTCCCAGGTTCGGGCACGACGTTATGTGGCCCGCATGGTAGTGGTATTTGTGGTGGGTAAGTGAAAAAGATGAAGTTGATATGGAATATGGTTTGCTCCCGCACAGACGATAAACGGTGATGATGGTGGTTAATGATGATGACGATGATGGCGACGATTGCTGTTTGTGACTGACAGTCAAGACATCAACCACTGTGACCAAAAAGGAAAACCACAAATTTTTGACATTAAGTGTTACCACCATGTCAATGACAGCATTTGAGACCATCAGCATCATTTGATGTCTTGACATATCTCAGCTATCCATCCAGCCATCCGTCCATCCATCTAACCATTTTATGGCCATGGCTGCTGCTGATGATACCCCCTGAATTGACGGTGATAGTTATTGATGTCTAGCCTTAGTTTATCTCTTCAAGTGAAAAATACAAAAAACATTTAACAGCAACATTTCTTATCTTAACTTGTCTCCTCTTTTCTCTCTCCCCTCTCTCACTCTCCCTCTCTCTCTTATATCTTTGCAGTGTTTTTTATTTGTTTCTTTCCCTATCATTTGTTTGAATTATGGTTCCACTTGAATCCAACCAGCCGAGAGGATTTCGATGATTTCTGGCATACCATTCGGATTATTGGCTTCTGCACGTAGTAAGTATTGGACATATTGTTGTTGTTATTATTGTTGTAGTTGTTGTTTTGTGTTATGTTTTTGTAGCCCAGCATTGTTTTGTTAATTAAGTATTATTAAATCATTCAAACGTAACGTAAACGAATGGCATCACATTGAATGATGCTGCCGAACCATGGAGGTCTACCTTCCAAATCACAGGCCACCAAATTAACGTAAATTTAGGCCATCATTGCAGGAAGCCTTGTTATCATCCATGGACATGCCATGTCTTTCAATCGCCGTCATTCACAACATTCATTGGCCAACAACTCACCTTGAATGGACTGTCTAATCGGGAGGCTGAGCTGGCCGGATGGCTGGCGAAGGGGGTGGGGGTAGTAGGGTGTTGTTTGGTGAAAGAAAATACACAACACATTTTCGGAAACAAATGATTAGCTTTGTAAGGGAAATATAAATGAACACTGGGCTACAGATATACAATTTCAAGCTTCTAAAAAATCAATTATTTTGAAAAAAAAAATAAAATATAAATTTATTTCCTATTTTTCAATTAAAAAATCAACCCAGGAAGACAATTTTTAAATTTTATTTTTAAATGTATATTCCTACGAAAATTAGGTATTAATAAAAAAAAAAAAATTCCAAAAAAATAAAAAATTTTCCAATTTGAGCTAGGCCAATATCGAATTGGGTTTACCCCCGTAACATTAGGTCCAATAACACTGGACAACCCAAAAAATTATCACGTGGAAAATACGGCAGATTATGAAACCAGAACTAAAAAATGACTTTGACATGCGTTTTTCAAAGTAATCTAAAGGGCGTAACCTAAAGGGTGGGAGGTGGGTTCACCCTTATTCCACACGTTTTTTTCTTTTAAATTAGGGTTTAAGATTCCCTAGAATCTGTTGATTTTAGGTATATAGTGTCTTAAGCACTATTGTAGATAAGAATACAAAGAATATTTCTTTAAAGCATTTTAATCCTCAAGCGATTCAAAAAAGGGGTCTTTTTGGTACCTTTTTGAAATTATTGTTCAAAACTCCCTTTAAACGGGATCCACAAAATGATTTGTCATAAAATTCCACCATAGGTCTCAGAAGGCCTCAAAAGTCTAAATCTTACCTAAACGCCAGGAATGCATACAGGGTGAGATGAAAAAACTGCAAACAACTTCAAAATGTTATCATTTGTCAGCCATTCGTCCGACAGCTATTGAAATCATTCCAGTGATAGCTCATTATATTGTTTACAAGCGTACAAAAGCATTCTGGTGAGAATTTTCCAGAAAAGAAGTTATTCGCGATGGAGGAAATCAAGCGGGATAGGGTGATTTCTTTATATTTGGCTGGAAAACCAACAAGAAGTGGCTATCGTTAGAGCACTTCAGCATTTAGATGTGAATAAATCTTTTGTGTCTCGTACCCTTGCTCGTTACCGTTACCGATACTGGTAGGGTAGCCCGACGTCATGGAAGTGGATGGAAGAAAACATATCCGACATCAGCAGAAATGGTTCGAAAAGTAAAGAAGCGACTTGATCGAAAACCCGCGTCGCAGTGGCCGAAAAATGGCTCGTGAGCTAAATATATCGCAATATTCCATTCGGCAAATATTGAAAGTGAGCTCGGGGTCGAGCCATTGAAACTCCAAAAAGTGCAAGACTCAAAAGAGCTAAAGAATTGCTTCGCTAGAGCGAAAGTGGTGAACTGCCGAATTTGGTTTTCTCCGGTGAGAAAACATTCGTTGTCCAGCAGCGGTTTGTAAACAAACAAAATGGTTCGCTCGTTTACTTGGAAAAGAGGTCAGCTGAAAATATGCACCTTCGGTTGACCACCAGAACTCAAGCGCCGGCCATGGAGATGGTGATGGTGTGGGTCGCCATAACAGCCGATGGTAGCTCTCCGCTCGTATTAATCGACCGCGGCATCAGAATAAATGCCGAATATTATCCCGACATTTTTGCTTTCAATTAATAAATTAAAAAAAAAAAAAAAATTATGGCTTTAGACTTTGTGGCAGTTTCTTATCTCACCCTGTAGGTAAGATTTATGCATTTTTTTGTCTTCCAGGATCTATAGTAGAATTTTATGGCAAATAATTTTGTAGAACAATTTTTACTGTTTAATGGGAGTTTTTAATCATATTTAAGGGTTTATTGAGGTTTAAAATTATTGACCGAAATATTCCTCGCATTTTTATCTACAATATTGCACAGGACAGTATAAACCTAGAATGTAAGGATTCCAAAGAAAATGTAATCCAAAAAAAATTTAAAAAATTCCGAAAGAATGTAAACTTTCAAAATACTGCTACACGAGTATTTTTTAACTCTACTTTCATAATTTGCTGGACTTTCTCGTTTTTTATACCCTACACCACAAGGTGGACAGGGTATTATGTCTTTGTGCATTTGTTTGTAACAGGCAAAAGGAAACGAGATAGACCCATAGTTCCTTTTGATGATCTGCATAGAATCACATTCTGAGTCGATTTATGCATATCCGTCCGTCCGTCTGTCCATGTACTTTTGTAAACAATGTACAGGTCGCATTTATTACCTGATCCAGATGAAATCTTGCACAAATCATTTGTTTGGCCCAAGGACGAACCCTACTGAAATTGGAGATAATCGTTCAAAATTTAGATATAGCTCCCATATATATACCTTTCGTCCGATTTGCCTTTTATTGTGCACCAAACGTGTAATATCAGCTCGAATTGTATGGAATTTTGCACATACAACCAAATTAGGCCTGAAAATAAGTATGCCAAATTGTATCGAAATCGGTTCAGATATAGGTATAGCTCCCATATATATTGTTCATCCGATTTGTTATTTTTGTCCTCCGCAGCCATAATATGCACTCTGTAACAACAATATTTGGGGAAATATATCAAATACAGCTCAGAAATACCTTTGCTAAATTTTATCGAGATCGGTTCAGATTTGGATATAGCTCCCATATATAACTTCGTCCGATTTACCTTTTATTGTGCACCAAACGTCTAATATTTGCCCAAATGGGATAGAATTTGGCACATACGATCGAATTGAGTCTAGAAGCTAGTATGTCAAATTTGATCGAAATCAGTTCAGATATAGCTATAGCTCGTATATATAACTTCGTCCGATTTGTTATATTTGTTACCCACAGCCGTAATATGCACTCCGTAACAACGATATTCAGGAAAATATATCAAATACAATATAATATATCTTTGCCAAATTTTATCGAGATCGGTTCAGATTTGGATATAGCTCCCATATATATTTTTATTCGATTTTAAATTATTTGTGCACCAAATAGACAACACAAGTCCGAATTTAAAAGATACAAATGCTTCGGCATATTTAGTCCCTTGAACTTTAAATTATAATTATAATCATAGCTTGTATGATTGAATTCTCCCATAAAAACATTTAATTGTTATGTGGAGCTCTACTAAATTAGCAAAGTGGTGTAGGGTATCATAAAGTCGGTCCCGCCCGACTTTAAGACTTTCTTTACTGGTTTTTAAATAAAATATTGTCGCACAGTGTAATTGCCCCCCTCTCTTTTTCTGTAATCCAGTGTTGCATGATTATTAATGCTTTGTTTGACTTGCTACCTGTTCATGTTTAATTCCAACAATTTTTTCTCTTCTCTTTGTTTTTTTTTTTCCTTCTCTTCTCGCTCATTACCATTATTCACACCATCCATCCATCTCTAGCTTCCTCAATTCCTGTGTCAATCCGGTGGCATTGTACTGCGTATCTGGAGCATTTCGGGCCCATTTCAATCAATACCTGTGCTGTTGGTGTGTCAAGCGACAGACACGCATACGTCAGCATTCCACCGCCACTGGGATGATGGACACCAGCATTGTGAATATGTCGATGCGTTCCACCAACAACTACAATCGGGCCTCGGTACATTTGAATAATACCAATTCGTGTGCGGTGAATGGCTCCAATGGCCAGCATGGGGGACGGTTGGCCAGCAACAGCTATCGGAGGCAGGCATCGATGCATCATCACCATCAGCAGCAGCAGCAGCAGCAGCAACAACACAACAATGCCGAGGCACGATTGTCGGCCACACCACCAACTGCTTTGGTCCAGAGTGGGGTGATACTGAGCGGTGACAAAAGGTGAGGCACCATGACTGTGGTCCTACAGACCGATACCGAACTCTAAACTGTTACAAAAACAACAACCAACAACTATTTTTGTCAAATTTTGTCCTTTGTGTCCAACAACAAAAACAACACACAACGTCATTAAGGCCAAATTGGAAAGGAAGAAGGCAAAAAAAAAGAGAACCTAAAATGAACACTAAGTGTTGTGTGGTCTTTGTTATTATTATTATTGTACAGAGAGAACTAAACAAAACGAAGCAGAATTGAATTTGCAAAATAAAATAAAAATAAATGAACTCTGAGTTGATGAGAGCCCATGCTCCATGGTGTCCATCAAAATTCCATTTTTATATCAAAAACCAAAGAAAAACAGAAAATATTTTTTTTTGGGAACATTCCCGGGGGACCTGGATTATCCCCGTAACATGATAACCAACAGTATTACATATTTAAGTATTTGTATTTGTATTTATATTTGTTTTTATTTGTTGTTGTATATCTTTCTGTTATTAGTGGAAAATGAAGAGAAAGTAACTTCAAGTATTCTAATTCTAGATAATTGTACAGTATCAAAAAAAAAAAAGAGAGAGAGAAGAAGGAAAAAATAAAAAAAAAACAAAATATGAAAATATGAAGTAAGGGAAGGGAAAGGGAAAAAAGGTGGAGCTTGCCTTTTTTATCCTGACCAGACTGTTGTATGTATGTATGTATGTATGTATGTGTAAATAATGACACTCTTGGTGATGACAGTGATTTTTATGTTGCCTCCCTTCCTCCCTCCCTTCAACCCACCTTGGTGTCATATTTCCTGTATTTGTTTTTTTTTTTTTTATTCGAAAACTTATCTCGAAGACTTTGTTGTAAAAAGTTGTACCATTATTTCCCTGTTTTTTCTTTTTGTTGTAAAGATAAATTAAAAGTATTTTCAATGTTTACACTCCACCCCCCAGACATACACAATTATATACATTTATAAGCAGGAAAATTATGTTAAGTGTAATAAAGATGAAGCGGATGAAGAAGGAGAAGTAATAATAAAGAAAAAACTACACAAATCTTAAAGATATTTCTGTAATATTTTAAATATTTGTCTTGTATCTCATATTTAATGTGTAAATTTAAACAGGATAATACAAAAAAAAAAACAAATAAATTTAAAGAGAAAAAATGAATTGAAAAAAGAGAAAGAGAAAATAACTCACAGCATGTGTTTTGGTCTCAATGGATGTTATTAAATCAACGAGAGGAAGAGAGTCGTTCTCTTATTTCTTCACGTGTATTTGTTAATTTGTGAGTCAATGGTTTATCAACGGTTTAATCTAAGAGAATTAAAGACACTGGGAGCAAACGTGCGATCTCTTGCCTTTAGCTGTATTAAATACACATATTCCCCACCGAATGCCTTTAAGGTGAGAATGCATAAAACCTCTTTTTTGGCTGGCTTAAGTCGTCGACTGGCTTCTTCGTAAAATAACAATTAGGCTAATAAAACACCTTCTATGCATCTGCATTGCTATTAAGTCAGCGGGAGGAAGAGAGCCATACTCGTACAGTTATTTCCTCGTGTGTTTATTTATGTGTGAATCTGGGAGAGAATTGTATAGTCACTGTGAGCCAGATTATGATCAACCTGTATTAAATTCAGATATTCTCCCATATTATGGACATATTGATATGTATATCATTTCTAAGGTTTTCGGGTATGCTCTTTCAGAAATTTTAGTCTATTTTCCGATATCTCCCCTGGCTTTCGAGATTTTCATGGCAAAGTTGCTGAATTTTCGGAAATTTCCAAAAAATTATTTTTATAGTTTAATAATAATCATTTACTGTATCAAAAAATCAGCATGTTTGTTCCAGAATAAAATTTTATAATGGTGCCAAAATTGTGAATATGGAACCAATTGAAAAACCTTAAATGTAGTTAATAAAATCTTTTTAACTTTTATGTTATCGCAATTTTCTGACAAACATAATTCTTTAATCAGGACTGCTCGAGAACTAGAGACGACCACCAACCAAATTCTTCGTAACTTCTCTAAATCATCAACTGAATGCTTATTTCGCTTTCTTAAGCGTTTTGGTTTTTTTGACAATCTTAAACCCTACCAGAAGAAATGGTCCGATCTCTACCATCTTTTTTAACAGATCTTGGGTTGATGGAAAGTCTGAATGGAATCGGATGTTACCATCACATTTTATGAGTTTCATGGATATTCCAAATGTTGACCCTTTTGGGGAGAGGTACTTTAAAGAGTAAACCGATATATCCCATCTTCGCACCAGACCTTGGGTTAATAAATATATTGTGATGTGTGTAATTTAAAGAGAACCGGATGCTTATTTCCGATTTTATGATAGTTTTGGTTGTTCAAAATTTTGACCGTTTGTGGGGGAGGTACCAGAAGAAAAGGTCCGATCCTTACCATTTTTATAACAGATCTTGTGTTGGTGGAGATATTGAGATGTACTAAGTCTGAATGAAATCGGATGTTAATTTCGCGCTTAATGAGCTTCATGAATATTCAAAATTTTGACCCCTTGTGGTGTATGTACCAGAAGGAGGGGGTCCATATATTCCATTTTCACACCAGACCATAGGTTAATAAAAATATTCTGATGCGTGTAATTTGAAGATAATCGGACTATTATATCATATTTTATAAGAATTAAAAAATATTCCAAATTATGAGCTTTTGTGGGGTAAGTACTTGAAGGAGTGTATCGGTCCACTCCATTTTCGCTCCTGGGCTAGCACTGATGCAAATATTGGGAAGTGCAAAGTTGGAGCAAAATCGGATTATCCTTTCTCTTTCTGTGCAGTAAATTATTTTCTTTGACAATTTGTGTGGGAGGTACCAAAAGTTTGACAATAATATTACGATGCACTAAGTTTGGATCAGATCGGATACTCCCTTTCGGTCAGACAGACAGACATATGCACGGACGGACATCGCTAGATCGACTCCAAATGTTCTGAAACCGATTTGGTCGAAAGAGACCTGGGGTCCAAAACCGTAATTTCGATGAGGCACGCTTTGGCCGTATCAAATGATATATACCCTCTTTAGCCATGTGGCTGAGGAGATAAAAATATTACTGACCAAAAATGTGAAATCATTTTCTGATTTTCTTCAAACTTAAACAGCATTTAATCTCCCATGAAGATGTGTCGGTCCACTTCTTCTGATATCTCCCCCACAAAGAAGCAAAATATTTTACTATCATAAATCTCATAAAATGCGAAATACCTCCCCCAAATCTCCTCAAAGTTCGAAAATTGCCAAAAGAATATTTACTTTATATCTAGGATAAAAATGGGATATGTAGGACCAAAATGAAAATGTCTATCTGGTTTTGCGTTTGTTTATATTAATTGGTAGTTTCAATGACAATATTAGACTGTATTATTATATTAAAAAATCTAAAATTAAGCATTAAAGCCCTAATTATTAGTTTTCTCTTAAAAATCTCTTCTTTACTCAACCTAACATTAAAATGTCACTTCTCCAAAGAAAACAGTCATTCCCCTTTAAAAAGCTACTATCATAGACAAATGAAGGTATAGACTAAAAAGTTTTAAAATTTTCCCTTCCGGCAGATGTCACTATTGTTGATCTTGGGCCAGTCAAGTCACTCAGGGCTAGTGAAGTCACTCGACTTCGAAAACAATTTATTCACTTTTCTGCTATTTAAATTCTATATTTTTATATTTCACGACATATTTGGATAATGTAAAAGTAAACAAAGTTACTATTTCGTTTTTAATTGATAAATAATAAAGAGTCATAAAAATATTCAATATTTTGTAGTTTGAGAGAATTGAGTGAGTCTACTGAACCTCTCTCACAGCATGAACGACATCTATTGAAGCACTTTTTTCGAAGATAACAGATGAGACATCTTTTTAGTCTATACCTAATTTGTCTATGCTACTATCAAATAAATTCGTTCCCCTTTACTATTATTCTCCAACAAAAAGCCTTTTCAATTCCTCTCACTCTCCCACCACCCATTGGAGTATCATCTTTAAATCTGTTCGCAATAAGAGTAGTAATGCGTATCATCTCAACTCTGTCTGTCTGTTTTCCCCACTTACCAAGAACAACAGCAACAAAAAAAGGGCATATGTTATGAGAATGAAATCAAAATATAACACACACACACATATACATTACATTCCATTCCATTCCCTGTGATTTCTCTGCTACTGATCCCGCACCTTGACGCACCAACATTCAACACACAAATTAACACTTGTAAAGCAAATGTAGACATGTTGCTATGCAACAATAAATACACAAACAAACACACATACATGCATACATTCCTTGCGAAATGGTGGCTCGTTTATATGGTAAGAGATTTAATGTATTTCCTTCTCTTTGTTGTTGGGGTGAATGATTCAACACCTCAGCTCACTGAGGTAGTGGAGAAAGGGAGAGAGAGCTGTAAAGAGAGAGATGAGTAGGAATGTAAACATAAATCATTACACCGAAAGATCCACACAATGGCAATTACAAGAAAATTTAATTGTTTTCTTTTGTTATTGATTGATTAATCGCATCTGGCTTTTGGTATGTGCGGGTTATGCGAGAGATTACAGGAAAAACAGAGAGGGAACCGAAGATGATTAGAAGAAAAATATAAAACAAAATGCCGGTTATATGCCGCAGAGGAAATATATTGTATGTAAAACAAAGCTGAGGAAGAAGGCGCTCTAGCGGCGAATTTATCTTCGTTTTTTTTTTAAACAACCCACCAATCAATGTCTATGTATTATTCATTCACTTCATGAAAAATTAGCTTTAATTACACATTTTGGACAACATTAGTGTTTTAAAAAATTAAAATAAGTTTTAAAATATATTGTTCCGACGCTGTAAAATTTCTGTGTTATACAGGGTGAGATAAAAAAACTGCAACCAAATTCAGACTGCTGTCATTTCTAAGCCTTTCGTCCGACAGCTGTTAAATCTATTCCAGTGACATCTCATAATATTGTTTACAAGCGTACAAAAGCATTTTGGTGAGAATTTTCCGGGAAAAAAATTATTCGTGATGGTATTCAAGCGTGATGGTGTGATTTCTTTATATTTGGCTGGAAAACCAACCACAAGTGGCTATCGTTAGGGCACTCCAGCATTTAAATGAGAATAAATTTTTGTGGCTCGTACCGTCGCTCGTTACCGTGATCTTGGCAGCGTAGCCCGACGTCAAGGAAGTGGACGGAGGAAAACAGCAACATCAGCAGAAATGGTTCGAAAAATATGAAGCGACTTGATCGAGACCCGCGTCGCAGTGGCCGAAAATTGGCTCGTGAGCTGAACATATCGCAATATTCCATTCGGCAAATATTAAAAAATGAGCTCGGGGTAAATCCATTGAAATTCTAAAATGTGCCAAAACTTACACCGCAACAGAAAGAAAATAGACTCAAAAGAGCTAAAGAGTTGCTTCGCTTGACCGAATGTGGTGAACTGCCGAACTTGGTTTTCTCCGATGAGAAAACATTCGTTGTCCAGCAGTTGTCCAGTTTGTAAACAAACAAAATAATCCGCTCGTGTTTACTTGCCAAAGAGATCAGCTGAAAATGTTCAAAATGTTGGCGGTTGGTCACCAGAACTCAAGCGCAGGCCATGGCGACGGTATGGGTGTGGACCGCCATAACAGTCATTGGTCACTCTCCGCTTGTATTAATTGACCATGGCATCAGAATAAATGCCGAATGTTATCGCGAAAATATTCTGGAGGGCGTATTAAAGCCTTGGATACCCAAACATTTTGCCGCAGACCTTGAACTCAGCACCATCCAACAGGACTCAGCATCATCGCTCTTAGCACGCGCCACCCAAGAATGGTTACAAAATGAGGTTCCTCGCTTCATTTCCAGCACACAATTTCCACAAAAATCTCCGGATACCAATCCGTTGGACTATTGGTTCTGGAGTATTTTGGAAAGCAAAGTTGGCACTAGGAAATACCAAAGTGTCGATCACCTCAAGCAAGCGCTTCGCCGGGAATGGGCCAAAATACCGCAGAGAAACTTTCGGGCAGCGTGTGACGGATTCATTGGCCGTTTGAATGCCATAATTCGTGCCATTCTAAAATTTTATACTATTTCCGATATTTTTTGCTTTCATTCAATAAAATGTAAAAAAAAAAATTAAAAATGACGGCATTTGACTTTGTTGCAGTTTTTTATCTCACCCTGTATATGGTTCCGACGCTGTAGAATTTCCTTGTTAAATACCCATCTGTCGGCAAAAGTATTGCCGAGGACATTTTTATTCGTGAACCTTTTTCGATGTCCTAATACCTTAAATCCTATTGTCCACCCCCCAGGTTTCTAGCTCAGAATAAATTATCCACGTTCTCATCAATTTAAGTCAATCACTACAATTTAATAAAATTCTGTTAATTTTGAAAAAAAAAATATCTCTCCTAACGATATCATTGTCAATCCATATCATGTTCTCCTCTCATATACATAATGTAATAAAGATCCTTTTTGCAACAAATTTCTGACACTTATATGCTTCAATTACGTTATGAGATGAAAGAGAGGGAGTAAGGGGCTAAGAGAACGAGAGAGAGAAAGCTCTTAATTAGGCATAATTGTTAATTTCAGCAAACAATGATTGATATGCCTTTCCACATGCAGGCAGATGCAGATGTTTTGTGAGTGAATGTATGTGTGTGTATTGACGCACATATCCATTCAAACATTAATACTCTGAAGAGGATATGCATTAATGTATGCCAACATGTTGAACACTGATAGCCTAGATTGTGTGTTTCTCTTTCAAGACAAACTGCCGTAGGATGTTGAAAAGAACAACCGGTTGTTCCATAGCCAAGTGGGTTAAGTAACAAATGAATGGGGGAAATATATTCGAAGTGATTTTGACAGAAAAAAATCTTAAACACTTCAGGCTCTATTGCATGGAAAGAGAGATCTGTTTTCAGTCAATCAGTAAGAAGTGTTTAAAGAGAATGTTATTCTCTCAACACGGATCGATCAAAATTTTATGGAATTTTTGGAAGAAGAAGAGATTATTATTATTATTATTATTATTATTATTATTATTATTATTATTATTATTATTATTATTATTATTATTATTATTATTATTATTATTATTATTATTATTATTATTATTATTATTATTATTATTATTATTATTATTCCTATTATTATTATTATTTATTTATTTATTTATTTTTATTTATTATAAGTATTATTATTATTATTTTTTTTTTTTTTTTTTGAAGTCTGGCTACCCACTTTTATAAACCCCCATTTGCCAAAATGTTCTCAACACAAATTAATTCAATATTAAAACAAATGTTCTCAACAAGGGCCTACATCCAGTCATCGGATTAAAATTTATCGCCTTGTCTCTTTTAAAGACAGCTGTAGGTGTCAGCGACTGTTCCCGTCCCTTTCTAGGCAGAAATATTAACGTCAGCAGAAAATCGAAAAAAAAACATCCTTGTCTACGTCAAATAAATTGTAAATATATGTTTGTGTGTGATGGTGTGCGTGTAAGTATGTGTAAGTATGACGATAAATGTAAAAATAACGTGTTTTTAATGTTTATTAATTATTATTGATGCACAGTGGCACGACGGCACAAAAAAAAATGATTTCAAAGTCAAGGGAAGGATATGGGAACAAAACGTCTAAAATATTGTAAAAATAATATTCTAATAAAATATGTCCAAGAGGGCCTTAAAAGTTAGGTCCTGTCGAAGACAATCCTTTTTTATTCCTTCTGTTTTATTCCTTAAATATAACTTACCAATTTCACCTGAGACACAAACTCGAATTGAGGTACTGACAACATTTGCCCTATGAACCTTATCCAATAACCAAAAATTATCCATATATTATATCAATTTCAATATTTGTCTCGAATTTCAAACCACTGTAAACCATAATTAAACATAATGTCTCCATGTAATTTTTATTGCATGCCATCCCCCGGGGGGGCAATTTACATTACATGTGTAAGTGTAAAGTCAACACAAACACACACACACACCGGTCTCTCTCAACGATTGCAAATGTGTCAACAATTATTGAAAAAAGTGTTAATGTTGGAATTTATTTAAGTGCGCGTTTGTTTGGCCATGTTTTTCCACAACAATGGACAATGGACAACATTATCGTATCGCCTGGTTCAACATCAACATTTCAATAAATTAAATTGACACTTCTGGACAGCCATCGACAATTGCAATTGACGAGACAATGGACCGCGAGAGATTGAAATCGGGAAAAAACAGAGTTAATCAATTAAACGATATATTACAGCAGAAAGGGGGGAAGAGGGGAGAAGAATTGATAATAAGAGGAGGAAAAGGGAGAGGGGTTAATGGGTTAACGAAAATAAATAAATATTATACTGATAACGAGACCTTTCAAATGAATGTTAACAGCTATTAATCTTTGTAAACATTGTGGGGTCATAGGTGCGTATAAGTGTTGTCGTAATGTATACGCCATAGTTCACCTAAATGAAGTGTGGAAGTGGAAGCACAGAAAATATACTGTATCAATTAAAGTATTGAATTCTAACACTGAGATGTCAAAACGTCAAATAATTGTCAATATTGAAAACACTGACACAAAAGCTATGAAAATATTTGAGGAATTGCTTCAAGAATAGACTTGATAGTTATATAAGAATGAAACCCTATTTTATCAGACATCGCAATGGCTAAAATGGGTATTTTCCAAAAAGCGAAAGATGGATTTCAATACTGATAGATTAAAAAAAAGTAATTTTGAAAATTGGAAAAAAAAAACTTAAAAAACACTAGAACCCTCAGATGCAGGTATTGAAAATTTTAACACTTTGTTGGTGAGGTGCCAGAAGGGCTTCGCAGTTATTTATCATCTTCACAACAGATTTTGTGCAAACATGTTTGTGTGTGTGAAATTTGAAGAGAGTTGGATGCTTATTTTGTTTTCTTTGAGTGTTTTGTTTTTCAAAATCTTAATCTTATGTGGGGGAGGTACCAGAAGAAATGGTCCAATCTCTACCATATTTACAAGAGGTCTTGTGTTGATGCAAATATTGAGATGTACAAAGTCTGAATAGATTCAGATGTTAATTTCGCGATTTACGAGCTTCATGGATATTCAAAATTTTGACTCTCTATGGGGGAGGACTGGACCGATATAACCCATCTTTACAGCAGATCTTGTGTTAATAGAGATAATGGGATGAGTGAAATATGCAGATAACCGGATGATTACTTCGGATTTTATGATCGTTTTGATTATAAAAAATTTTGATCCTTTGTGGGGGAGCTAACAGATCTTGTGCTGATAGGAATATTGAATATTGATATGCGCCAAGTCTCAATGGAATCGGATGTTAATTTCCCGTTTTATGAGCTTTATGAATATTCAAAATTTGGACCCTTTGTGGGGGAGTTACCAGAAGGAGTGAACCGATATATTCCATCTTTGTACCAGACTTTGGGTTAAGAAAAATATTGAGATGTGTGTAATTTGAAGATAATCGGACTCTTACATCACATTTTATAAGTGCTATAATTATTCCAAATTTTGACCCTTTGTGGGCGAGGTACTTGATGGAGTAGACCGATATTGTCAATTTTCGCACCTCATATAGCTCTGATGCAAATATTAGGATATGCAAAGTTAGAGCAAAATCGGATTATGCTTTCGCATTCTGTGCGTAAATAATTTTCTTTGGAAATTTTCACCTTTTGTGGGGGAGATACTAAAAGGTTCACAAAGGATATTCCTCATCTCCAAACTCGATGTAAGGTTGATAATAATATAACGAGGTACCAAGTTTGCGCACCACCCAGACAGACGGACAGACGGACGGACATCGCTAGATCAACTTCAAATGTCCTGTAACGGATTTGGTCCAAAGGGACCTACGGTCTAAAACCATTATTTCGATGAGGAACGTTTTGGCCGTATCTTATGATATAAAGCCTCTCTAGCCATATGTCTGAGGGTACATGCTTATGATTATTGTCACAACGCTATATCTGGTTCATTTTGGTTTACTTTTTTCTAGACTGAAATCGGTGGGATGTACCAAAAAAAAAGTCATTCTGAATTATATTAGCAATTTGGCGTAGGACTTCTTAAGTGTATGACCGCGAACAAATATTTACTCAGCTTTTGAAATAACTCAAAAAAAATAATCTTGAATTGTTCTCACAAGTTCTCGGTAATAGGAAACACCTGCGTATGATTATTGTCACAAAGTATACGTCAGAGTGTTCATTTTTTAATTATTTCAATATTTTTGGTAAGGAATTTTTCCGTTTTACAATGGACAAAAAATGGATAAGTTTTAAATAAATATTTGCAAGGATATTTTCAAGAATATATTTGATTTAAAAAAAACTTTAACTCACCTTTGGATTAAGCCCTCGAAATATATTTTCTGAGCTTCTGAAATAAATAGCAAAATCTTAATTTTGAAATGTTTTCACAAATTCCCTTTAATGAGACACCCCTGCGTATGAGTATTGTCATGACGTATACGCTAAAGTGTCCATTCTTTGGAAAATACAAATTTTCGGAATTATTTCTATATTTTTGGCAGGGAGTTTGACAATTTCACGATAAACTATAAAAAATAAAGAAAAACCATTTTTATTTGGTTAAGCACCTCTTTTTCAAATTATTATTTTGTTTAAGGATTCTAGGCTCTTTTGTTATGATGTCAAACAAAAAATTTCACATAGCTTAAAAAACTTAATTGTTTTATTGAATTCCCTTCAAGTAGACACCCCTGCGTATAAGTATTGTCACGACGTATACGCTACAGTGCCCACTCTTTGGAAAATACTGATTTTCGGAATGATTTCAATATTTTTTGTAGGGAATTCACAATAAGTAGTGGAAAATTAAATACTATGAAACAGAATTTTTAAAAAGTCGTATTTATTTGTTAGGCTCTTTTCCAAAGAACTGCTTCAATATTTCGTGTATATTTCTCTTTTATTTATGGACTCTTGAACCTCTTTAGGTTATATCCTTAAAAAATGTTCAAATAGCGTCTGAGATAAATCGAAAATTTGTAATTATATATTATTTTACGGAACTCCATTCAATTTACCACCCTTGCGTATAACTATTGTCGCAACGTATACGCCACAGTATTCATTTCTTGGAAAATACTGATTTTCGGAATGTTTTCAAATTTTTGTTTCGGAATTTTAAAATTTCACAATAAATAGTGGAAAATTAAATACTATGATACTGAATTTTTTGAAATAATCGTATTTATTTGTAAGGCTCTTTTCCAAAGAACTGTTTGAATCCTTCGTGCATAGTACTTCTTTATTTATGGACTCTTGGATCTCTTAAGATTATATTCTTAAAAAAATGTTCAAACAACGTCTGAGATAAATCGAAAAATATTAATTTTATATTGTTTTACTGAGTTCCCTTCAAATGACCACCCCTGCGTATGACTATTGTCACAACGCATACGCCATAGTGGCCACCCCATAAAAAATGCCTGAAATTGTTACATTTTCAATACTCCCGCTAAGGAATTTTCAAAATTACAACAAATCGTATAAATTGAAATAAGTTAATTGCAATTTCGATAAAAATAAATCACAATTATGTGTTCAAAAACGCCACATGCCTGACTTTGATTATCAAAGTGGCAAAAATTCACAGCCCCATTCAAAAAGATTTTTTTTTCATGCACCCCGAAAAAAAACTCGCACACAATTAAATGTCAATGTCCTGGTGGGTAGAAATTCCGTTTTTTCAGTACATATGTCCTAGATGTTTGCACACCATTCAAAAAAAATTGTAGGAATGGCACTCACTCTCTGTGTGTGTGTGTGTCTGTGTGAGTATTTGTGTTTGTCGGTGACAAATATTTCCATCCTTGATTACAGCTGATATCATTGAACATTTTTATTTACAGCTTCAAATTTCAACATTTGGATAGGCAACGTTATTGAAAATTCATTGTCTTTTGGTATTTCCATCCACCAACCAACACCACCGACCAGCATCAGCATCCCCCCACAACTGGACTCCCTCACTGCGCCCCCGGCCAGCACCAAAGAAATATTTAAAATTTCTTTTTAACGATGGCCTCACGTCATGCCAATTGCCTACGGGAGATCTCAATACGCTATGAAATTTTATTATAATTATTTTATGTGTGTTTCGGAAGCCGAAGAAGAAGCAGAGGAAAACGACAACCAACCAGTCAGTCCGCCAACCAGTCACTCACCCCAAAGCTCACCACCAAATGCTAGGGGAATATTTTTACAGCAGCATTATTTTGTAAATTGAAGCAGCGATAAATTATTGAAATTTAATCTAAATTAAAGTACAAAAAAAAAAAACAACATTTTGAAATTGGAAACAGCGTTAATTGTAAAAATGTGGAATTAGTTATGGTTTTTAATTTTCAAGGGCGGGATGATGGGCAGTTTATTGTAATTCTTAAAATTAAATTTCATATTCACCACGTATACGCCAAGGGGTTTATGTGTTCGAATCATGAAAGGAATTTTATTGTCATATTAAAATATTGTCATATTATTATTGTCATATTAAGGTTTAAAAAAACTAAAACTAAGATATTTGAGGTTTGTACTAGTCTCAAAATTCATTTTTCCCTTGCAACCACCTGGGCGTATGATTGATGTCACAACGTATACGCCAAAAGGGGCGTTCTGCGTTCGAACTATGAATGAGAATTATTTGGAATTTAATTTTTTTCATTCGTCTTAAATTAGATCTCTTCTTTTGAGCCACCTAGGAGTGTGATTGCTGTCACAACGTATGCGCCAAGAGGGTTATATGTTCGAACTTTGAATGGGAATTTATTGAAAACTAATTTTTCATATTTCAATATTGATTAATGTTTGAAAAAGAAACAAAAACTGAAGTGTTTGAGTTTAATACTAGTCTCAAAATTATTTTTTTTTTTTGCAACCACCTGGGCGTATGATTGTTGTTACAACGTATACCCCAAAGGGGTCTCTGCGTTCGAACTATGAATGAGACTTATTTGGAATTGAATTTTTCTCATTCGAATATCGATTAAGGTTTGATAAAAGAAACAACCAATGAGGCCAACGATAGTGAGCGTTTAAGAACTAATAACATTTTTTTCATATTGGTGGTAATTAAAAATATTTTCCTTAACTTTTTTAAAACAAAACACACGAAATTTTAATAAAAATATTTTGAAATTTAAAATAGTGATATTTGCGAAAATTTTGGAATAAATATTGGATTTCGTTTTCATGGGAGGTTTTGAGCATCTTTTTTAAATCTTAAAATTAAATTTCTTCTTTCACAACCACCTAGGCGTATGATTGCTATCACAACGTATACGCCAAGGGGGTTCTGCGGTTGAACTATGAATGGGATTTAATTGAAATTTGCTTTTTATACCCTCAGTTATATGGCTGTATCAAATGATATATACCCTCTATATCATTTGATACGGCCAAAATGGGCTTCATCGAAATAGCGGTTTTAGACCTTAGGTCTCTTTGGACTAAATACGTTTCAGGAAATTAGGAGTCGATCTAGCGATCGTCCGTCTATCTGTCTGTCCGGCTGGTGCACAAGATAACCGTCGAAGGGAGTATCCGATTTTGTCCTAACTTCGTGCAACGTAATTTTATTATCAAACTTAGATCGAATTCGGAGATGGGCAAAATTGGTTCACTCCTTCTGATACCTCTCCCTCAAAAGGTCGATATTTTCAAACAAATATTTTATTGCACAAAAAGAGAAAGGATAATCCGGTTTTGTTCCAACTTTGCAAATCCTAATATTTGCATCAGTGTGTAAGTGTGGACAATATCGGTCCACTCCATCAAGTACCTCTCCCACAAAGGGTAAAATTTTGAATAATTATAAGTCTTACAAAATGTGATTTAAGAGTCCGATTCTCTTCAATTCACACACATCACAATATTTTTATTTAGCCAAGGTCTGGCGTGAAGATGGAATATATCGGTCCACTACTTCCCCCACAAAGGGTCAAAATTTTGCATATTCCTGAAGCTTATAAAACCCGAAATTAACATTCAATTCCATTCGGACTTGAGATATCTCAATATTTCCATCAACACAAGATTTCTTATAAAGATTGTAGAGATCGGGCCATTCCTTCAGGTACCTCCCCCACAAAGGGTCAAAGTTTTGAGTAACCAAAACGTTTATAAAATCCCAAATAAGCATCCGTTTCACACATCCCATTATTTCTACTAGCACAACATCTACTGTGAAGATGGAATATATCGGTTCACACCTTCTGGTACCTCCCCCACAAAGGATCAAAATTAGGAATATCCATGAAGCTCGTAAAAGGCGAAATTAACATCCGATTGCATTGAGACTTGACACATCTCAATATTTCCATTAACACAGGATCTTTTATAAAAATGGTAGAGATCGGACAATTCCTTCTGGTACCTTCCGCACAAAGGTTTAAAAATTTTGAATAATCAAAAAGATTATAAAATCCGAAATAAGCATCCCGTTCTCTTCATATTTCACACATCCCATTATTTCTACTAGCACAACATCTGCTGTGAAGATAGGATATATCGGCCAACTCCTTCTGGTACCTACCCCACAAAGGGTCAACATTTGGAATATCCAAGAAGCTCATAAAAGGCGAAATTAACATCCGATTGCATTGAGACTTGACACATCTCAATATTTCCATCAACACAAGATTTCTTATAAAGATTGTAGAGATCAGACAATTCCTTCAAGTACCTCCCCCACGAAGGGTCTACATTGTGAATAACCAAAACGTTTATAAAATCCGAAATAAGCATCCGGTTCTCTTCATACTCCACACATTCCATTATTTCCACTAACACAAGATTTGCTGTGAAGATGGGATATGTAGGTTCATTCCCTATGGTACCTACCCCACAAAGGATCAAAATTTGGAATATCCATGAAGCTCATAAAACGCCAAATTAATATCCGATTCCGTTCAGACTTGGCACATCTCAATATTTCTATCAACACTAGGCCTGTTTTAAAGATAGTCGAACCATTCCTTCTGATACCCCCCGTAAAGGGTCAAAGTTTTGAATAACCAAAACTATATAAAATCCGAGAAAATAAGCATTTGGACCTCTTCAGACATGGCACATCTCAAAATTTCCATCAGCACAAAATCTGTTAAAAAGATGATGGAGATCGGACCATTTCTTCTGGTACCTCTCCTACATAGAATTCACCATTCGGTCGCTTATATCCAGTAACTCGCGCACCTTTTAACATTTCCTAAAAATTATCACATACCTCATATAAGTGAAGGAAGGCTATTTTTATATCATATTTATTTAGGTCCGATATGAAATGAACAATATTGGAACCTATTGGAACCCCATTAATTTGGAACCTATTCCATAGAGGGTCAACAATTTGAATAATTATAACAGAAGTCAAAATATATTTAAATAATCGAACAAAATATTTGAGGTCGTTACTAGTCTCAAAATTAAATCTCATTTTTGCAACTACATGGGCGTATGATTGTTGTCACAACGTATACGCCAAATGGGGTTCTTTGAGGGGACTTTATGTGAAATGTTGTTTTTCTTATAAAATATATATTAGTTTTAAATAAAAAAAATAAATTGGGGCCAATACATATGGCCATTTAAGTAATATTCAAAATTTTCCATATTTAATGTTTTTCATTTATTTTCTAGTATTTTTCTTTTTTTAAAAAGTCATGTAAATAAATCCTTATCACCATTAATTCCAAAATAACGAATATTTCCATTTAAGGTTAACTGAAATTTACCAATCACCACTAAATTACCAGTTTTTTTTTTTTTTTTTTTTTGGTTTCTCCTCCCTTGAGGGGCTTCTATCCTCCTTTGTTACATGCCTTGCCTTTTTTATTCGTTTAACATTTGATTTTAGATTATTTTTCTACGTTTTTTTATGATTTCATTTGATTTGTTTTTTTTTTTTTTTTTTTTTTGCCTTGTTTTTCTATTCAACAACACTAACTACTCTTGTTTGGCAAAAAAAAAAAAACATTTGGAAGTACGAACAGCACAAATTTATGAATTGATGCTATCGAATTCATTGAATTGAAAATAGGAAAAAAGATGCGAGGAATATTCAACCGATATTCCCAGAGGCATGTTAAAATAACGTTAGTTTTATTGCCAAACACTCAGCATCATTTGAGCCCTGTAGCTTTTGGCTTTCAAAAGTTTATTGGTTATTTCTTTCGATTTTTTTTTGGTTTTTGTTTTCTTTTTTAATTAAATTAAAAGCTATTTTATGACGGAGGGAGGAAGGGAGGGAGGAGTAACTTTGTAAACACACACTTTAATTTACTGAGTAAATATTTACACCCCTGTTTGGGGAAATATTTGGGGCATGGGAAATAAAATAATTGAAATAAAAGTCCTAGGGATCTAGCGTTCCCAAATGAATTTTAATTAAATTGATATTTTAACTAATATAATTTCGAAAAAAAAATATTAAAAAGAAAATTTGAAAATAAATAAACTAAGGAAGTTGTAAGAAAATCTTCATGGGATGCAAGCTCATTAGATGCGGAATTACCAAAGAAAAATCCAAATGTCCTTAGGTAAATCGAAACAGCCACGTGCTAATAGCCAGGAGAATATTTTATATTAACTTCCTGATTTTGTTTATATTTCTTTAAGCAAAATAATTAATGATTATGGAGGACTCTGAATGAAGACTGATGGGTACTCCAGTATGCCCCGAAGAATGAAATTATTGAAAAATTGAATAAAAATAAATGTCAAGGAAGTTTATTAAAATTTCTCAATATGAACAAGTTTTATAAAATTTAAAAAAAAAATAAAAAAGTGCATTTTATAAAAAATTGGATTGTTGATTTTTTAAATATTTTGCTTTAAATATTTTGATTTTAGCGAACTTTTGAAAACTTGTTACGTGCAATTTTTAAATTATTTTGGAAGCCCCATATGAAAGGGTTTTCGTTCTTAATTTTTTTAGAATGAAAAACGTGAAAATAGTGATTCTATTTTTAATTTTTTAACCCTACAGAAGATAAAGAGATGGATTTTTCGAAAATGGACCGAAAAAGATCATGGACCAAAAAAGATCATCAAAGATCCTTAAAAGCACCATTTTAGCAGAGGTCCTCAGAAATACACCTCCTTTTTATAAGAGGTTCTAATAACTATCTTTTTGAGAAGCTCATTAGAAATATCCGTTTCTGAAAGGTCCATCCATTTCGAATCGAAAGCGACCTCAATAGAGCCTTTATTCCAGAAGTTCCCCAACAAGGCACTCCCTTCCAAAAATGTACCTAAATGCTCATTTTTTTTTTTTTTTTTTTTTTTTGTAAATGGTACTCAAAAGCACCAATTTCTTTGAAACCGAATCCTTAGTAATAGATTTCCTTTAAACAAGTCTTTATAAGCACAAATCCCTGTCCTTTTAATCGTGCTTTCACAAATGGGCCTTGCTAATCTCGTTTTTATCTTGAAAATTTTAAAATATCATAATAAAACATAATATTCGTTAAACAGAATCCTCGAACCACCTGCTAAGGATCCTGGAATCTGGAACATTTCTTACTCTCATAAAAGGATCATTTAAAGATTATTTTCTTTTAGAAAGAGTCAGATCATTTAGTCTGTCAATGAGCACTTTCTTCTAGAAAGGTCCTTTAAAAACGTCCTTCCTTCTGAAGGTATGCTAAACAAAGAGTCCTTGAAAGTGTGCAGAAAAGGATATTATAATTCTTCTTCTAAAGCATATTTTTGAGGAACAATTACTTCCAGAAAAAAACTTTTAAAGAACCCATTCTTCTACAATATGTACCTAAAACCAATCCTTTATAAAGAGATGCGTTCCTTTTTATGGCAGTGTCCCTACAGTATGTTATTTGTAGAGAACAATTTTTATAGTTTTGATTATGAAGCCTTTTTATAAAAAATTACCATATTCCCGAAAAAATAAAAACATTTTTAAGTACTCATTGATGCCCCACAGACACACACACCCACACATGCACATGTGTCACTCGAATACGAATCCATTCGTTTCACAAATAATCACGATTTATTTCAAATTAGTTTCCATTGAAAAGTCATTAAATTACGGTCTTAAAATTTTTTGGATGCCAACATCGATCCAATTATTGGCAGTCAGTCGACGGTGGTGGTGGTGGCAAGCCTTTCAAATTAAAAAATTAGTTTTGATAATATTTTCACTACTTAGCCGAATAAAATGGCAGGAAAACATCCTCTCCCCTCCCTCACCATCCTCATCATAATTATCGTGATGTAATTACTCGCCATCCCTAGACATAAAATAGCAATTTTTGCAATTAAATAGTTATTGCCAGCTAGACGGGGGAAAGGAGAAGGGGAGGGGAAAGAGGTTCTCCAAGGGCAGCATAAAGTTCAAAATGCGATTTTATATGCCTTATCTATAATTTATGATACACACACACAGATACGTGCAATGAACTGCCACGCACGCACTCACACACTCACGTATATGTAGTTGTATTGGCCAAAGTTAGTCTATGTAATCGTGGCCAGAATGCCAAACATGCAAGCTCATTCATGTTAGTGGGATTCTGGGGAATTAGGCGAAAATGTAGCTGATGTTGTTGTTGTTGCTGTGAAAAGTTTCGTTATCAAAGATGAACATGAATTGATGGTGCGTGTTGGAAATTTTAAATAATTTTTTAGAATTTTGAGAAATTTCTCCAAATTTAAATTAAATTTCATAAAATTTCCCTCAAACCTTTATTATTTTTTTTTGCGGAAAAATCATGCGATTTTTTTTTACATTATTAACAGCATGATTTCCCTGAGTCATCAGCTATTATTTCAATTTCCCATGATTTATGCGGTAATTCTGTCCCGCCCCTAAGGATAAAAATCTGATGCAACAAAAATTGTCCCATATGAGGGGAAACAATATTTCAATGAGAAACGCACACACACACACACTCCCACAACCACAATGGGGCTCATAAATAGATTTTCTTTTTCATTTTTTTTTTTTTGTAGAAAACCGCCGCTGAGATTCTGAACAAAAAAAAAATAACATTCCGGCCAGGTTGGATATCATATCTCAAACCAAATTCATTATAAACGGTAGACAAGCAGGGAGAGGGAGGGAGTTACCCCTCCACAACAAAAATCCACTGCCTAGAGCAACAGAATAAATTTAAATAAATCTATTTTTTGCCCAGATTTTCCAAAAAAAAAAAACAGAAAAATTAAATGCCTTATATGATTTTCCCCAACAAAGACCTAAAAGAAATGTTCGCTCGCGCTCTAGCACAAAACCCAAACACAGTTGGGTCCATCTCAATCTCAATTTTACAAACATTTTGCGGCTGTTGATGACATCTTTGAGATTTCTTTCCCAGTGGCGTACAGCGCATTGTTGTCGTTGTTGTTATTATTGTTGTTTTTGTTCCATTATAAATTTCATAATAATAATTTAACCGCTGCTAACTGTTATTACCGCAAACTGTGGAAACGTGTGTGTGTGTCATTGTCGAAAGACGAATACACCACACATTCCTCCATGGAGCTAGAGGGACATGTTGGAGAAAAAAGATGATTATAAACAATTAATTTTTGTGGAGAAGGGGGGAGGTTGGGGAGAGATGGTTGCGCTAAGATATTACAATAATACTTCAAAATTTTTGTAATTACAAAATCTCTCCTCTCACGTATTTTGAAAGCCAACAGTGAAAAAGACAATTATAACAGTAGCATAGATAATAGAAGTAATTAGTGCGGATATAACAGTAGCACAGTTAGAACAATTTAAAAAGCAGTAAGTTCGGACGGGCCGAACTTTGAATACCCTCCACCATTTGGAACGGATTTGGAAATTTTTAAAAAAATAAAGACCTTAAAAAATTCTGTTAACATTTTCAAAATACCGAATATAGCCGTTCAATTGAGGTCTATACGATGTGGACCTACATAGGCATTGTTCGTCATAAGCCATATTGAAATTCGAAACTTGAAATAAACGGTGAATACTGTAGCTAAAATCATCAAAATATCGTATATAGGTAGGTATCGTTATATCGGAACTGTGCGAAGACCTGGACCAGCATAGACAATTTTCTGCCACAGGCTGTAGCATCCTTTACGAACTTCAAATACGACATCTCAAATAATTTCGGTGGGTATTGCACCTAAACTCGTCAAATTACCGAATATAGGGAGGTACTGATATTTGGGGCCTATTTTATTATTTAGAGGTATTTAGAGGGTTCTTAAGGGGATTTCTATCCTTAAAGGGTTGTCCCATCCATAAAGGTTCTCCCATCCCTAAAGGGTTGTCCCATCCTTAAAGGTTCTCCCATCCCTAAAGGGTTCTCCCATCCTTAAAGGGTTCTCCCCTTTAAAGAATTTTTAAAGCACACTTTCTCATAAGAAGGGACCTTCAGAAGCACCTTCTCCCCTATAAGTATCCTTAGAAATAGAATTTCATCTGTACAGAGCTCATGAGACAATGTAAAGGAACAGCAGCCTCTCTTCAATCAAAGGTCATTGGAAGAACCTTGGCTTGTAAAAAGGGCCTTAAAATAGTATTCACTTCTACAAAATATCCTTGTTCTAAAAAAGTTTTGATATGAACCCTTTACCCTTGCAAAGGTCATTAAACCCAAATTTTCCCCTGAAAAGATCCCACACAAGCCCTCGGCAGTACTTTTTGGTAAGAAATCCTGAAAAGTTTATAAATAGATTCTCGAAATATCCTTAGCAAAAGGACAATTGCATACAACTTTTTAGAAGAAGAAGCAAAGGACCTTAAAATACCATTTTCATTTAAAAAAGTTTCGTATAGAGTCCTTTCCTTTACTGTCCTCTCGGTAGAAAGGGTGTCATACAAATCGTTTTTCTGTTAAAATTAGGGTTCTTAGCTCAATCTTAAAAAAAAGATCCTTGAAAGCACCAGTTTTAGCACAGGACCTCAAAAGCACGCCAGAGGGTCCCTAATAAGGTTATCTCTTCAAGAAAATGTGCTTGAATGCACCCTTAATTTCAAAAAGAGTTATTTTTATTATTTTTTTCGAAAAGCCCTTTAGAAACAACCATTTTCCTGAAATTGACCCAGAAAAATATCTTTCAAAAATAACCCTTCGAATCTTATCGAAATACTTATCCTTAAAGTAATCCTTTTCTTCAAAAGGGTCCTTCGAAGCATAAGAAGGTCATAAGACATACATTTTCTTTTGGAAAGTATATTTAGAAGCACTCCTTATCCTTAAAAGTAACCTTTTTCTTTAAAGAGTCCTCTTCTTTTAACCAGCTTCCTTAGAAGAGCCACTTAATTAAGATAAGGTCCGTAAATGCACGCATATTCAAAAAAAAAGTCCTGAAAAAATCGCCAAAGGGTCCTTAGAAAAGAAACTTTCTTTAAAAGAGACCTTTCTCCGAAAGGATCTTAAGAAATGCCCTTGAATGTGGCCTTGGTAACACTTATTCCTAAAAAGAGCTCCCCGAAAAAAATCCTTTCTTTAAAGGGTCCTTGAAACAAAAAAAATGTCCCAGGAAACAACATTTCCTTAAAAACGAGTCCTCATAGTTATCATCTTTCAAAAAGAATCAGTCCATAAATATTGCGGGCTAAGAAGGATTCATAGGAAGGGGAGAACCCTTAAAGGTTATCTTTCTGAGAAGAAATCTATAAAAAGAACAAGTGCTTTCTTGAAAAAGGTTAGTTCAAAGAACCGCCTTCATAAAAAAAAATCTAAAAGGACTTTTTCTTTTAAAAAGTATTGAAGACTCTTTTCATCAAAGAATATTTCTTCCCTTCGATCCTTTCTGTAATAAATCTTCATTTGAGACACTTCTTCTAAAGGAAGGTAGTGTTTGAAAGCAACAAGTGGACCATCAAGTCCAATTCATCTCATAGACGGCGTCTCTGAAAAAAAGAATCCTTACAATCAACTTCTGTAATAGAATATCCTTTGAAATATCCTTTGAAAGGAACTCTTTCTGAGAAGAAATTTATAAAATGAACAAGTGCTGCACTGAAAAAGGGTGCTTAAAAGAACGACTTTCTTACAAAACGGATCTAAAAGGACTATTTCCTTCAGAAAGTATTGAAGTCCCTTTTCATCAAAGAATATGTCTACCCTTACTTCGGCCCTTTCTGAAATAAATCTTCATCTTTTTAAAAGGAAGTGGACCAGGAAACCCAATTTAACTCAGAAACGACCTCTCTGAAAAAAAGATTCTTAAAATCAACTTCTGTAGGAGAGAAACCTTTGGAAACACCAATCCTTAAGAAAATGTACCTTAAAGGAACACGTTCTGAAAATTGCTTAGAAACACTCTTTCTTTAAAAAGGATGCCCTTTTTTCAATATTGAACTTCCTGAAGAAAGTGACGCTTGGAAAACTATCTTCTGAACAAGAGAATCCTAAGAAGAAAATTCCTCCAAAACAAGCTATGTTAAAGGAATAGTTCCATAAAAAAATGTCTGTCATTCAAAATGATTCAAAGAAGCACCCTGAATTAAAGAGGCAGAGTTTCCAAGACTCCTTGGAGTCATTCATCCGAAATATATGTTAAAAAAGTTTAACCCAGCTCTTGACCTAATTTTCATATTTTTTTCTTCGCAGAAAAATTGCCATGAACACAACCAAGATATGCAAAGTCTATTTTATGGCCAGAGGTTCTTTGTGTCATCAGATGGACATGGGTCTCAAAAAACTTTCCTTTCCATATGGCGACCTTTCATTCCACTTTTTTAAGAAATCCTCTTTTCCAGGAAATTTAAGAAATCTCTTACGCAAAATATACTTTAAAGCGAAGAGGCAAAAAAATCCCCCCCCTCCCACACAAATAAACACCATGGCTGTTAAACTAATGACGCTGATGGTAAGCCCAACGCCTTCAGAACATTGACAGAAAATATCAACAAGATATCACCTAAATTTAACAAATACTCACACCGACACACATACCCATAAGCAAACACTATAAATGTTCGACATTCATCTCAATGGGAAGGGAAGGAGGGAGGGGGGCTAGAGCGAAGCAGAGTGAGCCGACCACATACTCATGAAGGATTTACGGTTTGTTTACTTTTTACTTTATCCGGTACCCACATATGACTTACTACTACGTACGTGTCTCTGTGTGTGTACACACATACTTACATAGGTAAGTAAATACCCACACTCACACGCACGCCCCCACAAATCTCAGTCTTGATGATGAGGCCACAAAACGAACGAGGCAGTTTATTGGGCCCCTGTTTGAAAAATCGTGTCTCATATTTTTTTTTCTTCCAACTTCCATCCTGGCCAAAGGACTTTATTATTGTCGGTAGACAACAAAAGAAAAATAAGATGTTCTTTAATTTCCTTGATGTGATATTATCCTGGTAGAGGATAATACCAAGGATGTGTGTGTGAGATGCTCATGCCACACATGTAAGTACATACATATATTCTTGTATTACATATTCTCCCCCCACTCTCTCTCTCTCTCTGTCACCATTCTCCCTTGATTCACAGCCAACTATTATGATGAGCCAGCGAGCATGCCATGCAGACAACAAATGAAAATTCCCTAAATTTTCATTTTAATTAAAACGAGAAATGGAGTCGACACCAGCCAGACATTCTCTGCCTTTGAAAAATATTTCAAAATCAAGATTGGAATTAAATTAAAAATTATTTTGTTTTTTTGAATTAAGTCAAGAATCTCGGGGAGGACAATAAAAAAAAGTAAATGACAATGATTAAATTATCAATGTTGTTACTGTTGTTGTTTATGGTATCATCACCATTATCATCATTGTCGTCATCATCACCGCCGTCCTCGTCATCATCGACATAATAAATATGCCATAAAAAAAAGAGAAACAATGTTGCCTCATTTAATGGGATTATCAAGGATTTTGAAGTGCCATTTAAAAAATCCTGTTGATATTTGAATTGAACTTTGATTGCCCAGTGGAGGCATTGAAAATCACATCAAAAGCGTTAACAGCAACAACTCAATTGAAGAGCAGATCGATTTTTGAAAACAAACTCGTCATTGATGGCCCAAAAGTTATTAGCCTTTCACAGTAAATGCCAATTTTCTGAATTAACTGTGCCGAAATTATCGAGGGTATTAAAAAGGACTCTATGCAAATCAGTAATATTGGGGTGAATGGGGATTCGAAAATTCACAAGGGACATGAGGTAAGTTTTGTTGTACCATAACAAGGCATTTATATCAGTTTCTTCATGAACAAAATACCTAAAAACGAGATTTTTATCTGAGAAAGTTTTTGAATGACTTGCTTTGTTTAAAAGCTATTTTTTCAGGCCCTCCACCATACTTAGTATGGAGGATATATTAAGTTCATCACTCCGTTTGTAACTCATCGAAATTGTAATAGATATCAGAGTAAAATTCTAAAACAATTTAGCCCTGCCCGTCCGTCCGTCCGTCCATCCGTTGTAATCACGCTAAAGTCAAAACTAATAAAAATTGGAAGCCAAAATTTTGCAAAGATCTGTCTTTTGTCTGCAGACAGGTCAAGTTCGAAGAAGAGCTATATCGGTTCACGATATCGTATAGCCCCCATATAACGGTACACCCCGATATTCGGTATTTTGATGATTGTAGTCACATTTTTCAATGAAATTGTCTGAAATTCCACAAAAGAAGTTTCCTGCAAGAGTATTGTCTATTTAGGTCCAAGATATCGTATATCCCCGATATAACGGTACCACCCTATTTTTCCCAAATTTTTATTGGATTTTTCTAAAAATCCATACTAGAAGTTCTTTCTAAGCACTTTACCCCCGGGAAGAGAAATCTCTATATAGGGCTACGATATCGTACAGCTTCCATATAAGGGTACCTCCCAATATTCGGTATTTTGATGATTTTAGCGTAATTATTCACCGGAGTTGTTTCAAATTTCGAATTTACAGCCTAAGACAGAAAATTGTCTGTGCAGGTCCAGGTCGGTATTTTGATGATATTAGCGACTTTATTCACCGGAATTGTTTCGAATTGGGTATTTGAAGTTCTCAATGGATGCTACAGCCTAAGACAGAAAATTCTCTGTGCCGGTCCAGGTCTTCGTATAGCCTCCATATGAGGATACCTTCCAATATTCGGTATTTTGATGATTTTAGCGACTTTATTCACCGGAATTGTTTCGAATTTCGTATTTAGAGTTCGTAATGAAAACTATAGTTTATGCCAGAAACTTGTCTATGCAGGTGCAGGTCTACGTATAGGCCCCATATATCAGTATCTCCCCATATTCGGTATTTTGGCGATTTAAGGTGCAATGTTGACCAAAATTGTTTTAAATTTCGTATTTTGAAGTTCCCAATAGGTACTACAGCCTAAGACAGAAAATTCTCTGTGCAGGTCCAGGTCTTCGTATAGCCCCATATGGGGGTACCTCCCAATATTCGGTATTTTGATGATTTTAGCGATATTATTCGCCGAAATTGTTTCATATTTCGTATTTGAAGCTCATAATTGGTAATGTACCCTATGAAGGAAAATTGTCTATGGAGATACAGGTCTTCGTATAGACCCCATATATCAGTATCTCCCCATATTCGGTATTTTGACGATTTTAGGTACAATTTTCACCGCAATTGTTTGAAATTTCGTATTTGAAGTTCCCAATAGGTACTACAGCCTGTGACAGAAAATTGTCTGTGCAGGACAAGATCTTCGCATAACACCGATGCAACAGTACCTTCCTATATTTGGTATTTTGATTAATTTATTTACATTATTCAGCGGTTTTTTTTTTCAAGTTTTGTATTTGAATATTTGTAATGGCTTATGACAAAAGTTGTCTATGCAGGTCCACGTCTTCGTATAGACCTATTGCTATATTCTGTATTTTTAAAATTTTAACCTATTTTTAACGGATTTTTTTGAAAAATTTCAAATTAGCTCCAAATGGTGGAGGGTATTCAAAGTTCGTCCAAGCTAAACTTATTGCTTTTTTACTTGTTTAAATTAATTTTGAGTACAGAGAGACTCCTGACATCTGCTTCCATATGTAGTAATGAATAAGGGAATACAAGTTTCTTAAAAAAAGCTCTATTTTATGCACAAAATTCCTAAAGAGGTAAAATTTTTCTTTGAAAGTTTCCGAAAGCTTTACTTTATTTTAAAGCTACTTTTTGAAATAAGTTTTTATTACAGAAAGACATCTTATGACTACTTCTATATGTAGTAATGAATATAAGAGTCTAAATTTCCAAAAAAAATCCTGTTTTATGTACAAAATTCCTAAAAAACTAATTTTTTCATAACAAAGTTTTTGAAAGCTTTTAAAAGTCATTTTTTCATTAAGTTTTTTCTACAGAAATTCTCCTAATAGCTACTCCTGTATGTAGTATTGAATATAACAGTCCAAATTTCTTATTTTATTCTTATAAATTTTATTTTCTATTTTATAAACGAAATTCCTAACAACAACAATTTCCTAAAAAAGCTTTTTTAAGCATTTTCTTTATTTACAAACTTTTTTGAAATTATTTGTTAAAACAAAAAGATTTCGAACCCCTACTCTTCTATTCCTTTCCGAACCACATCCGATCCACCCCAATCATAAATGGTTCTGGTCAACAACTACAATACCTCATTTCTCTGGTATCTCATCACCAGCAGAATCGTCATCATCATCATCCCCATCAACGTCCGTATCGTTAATGTCAAACGAATCGTAACGATTTTTATTTATTTTGGATTTTACGCAAATGCGACGAATTGAGGAAGAGGTATTAAAACTGGCGATTGACTTCCAACTGTGTCATTGTTGTTGTTGCTGCTCTTGTTATTGGGATTGGTGCTATCATTTGGATTTAGTGGCACCACATAATAGACCGACATATTTGGGGAGAGCGGGAGAGTGAGAGAAGAGGCTGAATTATTGAGAGATTGTAAAAGAGAACTATTGGAGATTAAACCGAAAAAAAATGTCAAGGATTATCAAAACGAAAATATGTTGATTTCACTGGGTAACACAAAAAAATAATAAAATTGATATAAAAATTGAGCTAAAATAGAAGAACCGTATACGGGCGTTTTGAAAGTTTACATTGCAAAACAATTAAAATAGTGGGGACAAATGTTCCACTCTCTTCCACATTTTTGGAAATTTTTAAAAAATTTTGAAAAAAAATTGAAAAATTCCTTAGAATCCGTGCATTTTAGGTACATAGTACCTTCGGCAATGTTACAGTTAACAATACGAACATTATTTTGGTTTAACATTTTAACTCTCAAAAGAGTCACCAAAGGGGTCTTTTGGGTTCTTTTAAAGAAATATGGCTAAAAACTCCCCTTAAACGATATCGTAGCAGGTCAAAATATTCTCAAAAATTGTGCGCCATAAAATGTTACTATGGGTCTTAGAAGACATCAAGATTCTAAAACGTACCTGAACACCAGGAATTCACAAATACTAAAAACACATTTTAGGGTTAAAACCGTACTTTATGTGCATTTATGTAAAATTCTCCCACAAAGCATCATTGTAGAAGGAAGATGTCAAAGACAAAAATATTCTATATCAAATTTTGTTATACCATACAAATGAAATATATAATTCCAGTATATATCAAAAACTATTTGCATTAATATTGCAAACAAATCCCTAAATATTTGGCAATTTTTTAATCATTTTTTCCTCGGCCTTTTTTCGAGTTGATGCCTAAAAGTTATATCAAATTTCATTTTAGGCAAAAAGTATTAAAAGACGAAATATTCTACGCCAAAATTCACTATAAGTCTCAGAATAAATAATGTTTCTAGCTATAACGGTTTTTAAGAAAATTGCATTCAAATGTCGTACATTACTAGTGAAAATTGTGTGTTACGTTTCTTTACTGCTAATTTGACATATTTCAATTCTTAGCCAAAATCTCCCTTAATTATTGATTTTTAGGGAAAAGTGTTAAAGACAAATATATTCTTCATCGAATTTCACTATTAGTCACCAAAGAAAAGAAAACTATATTTCCACGATATATTAAGAAAATATCTGCATCAATGTTACCAAAAATGGCGAAAATATTTCCTCATGTTTTTGATCAGTTTTTCTTTGGTTTTTTTAGAGTTGATGCATGAAACTAAAATAAAAGTTCATTTAAGGCAGAAAGTGTTAAAGGTGAAAATATTTAACACAAAATTTTAGTATAAATCTCAGAATATACATTACTTCTAGCTATAATGGTTTTTAAGAAAATTGCCTTCGAAACTTGTACATTAAAAGTGAGAATTGTGTGTTGACGTTTCATTATTGCTAAGTTGGCACGTGTCTATTATTAGTCAAAATCTCCCTTTACTATTGATTTTTTGGGAAAATTGTCAGAGACAAAAATATTCGTCATCGAATTTCACTATTAGTCACCAAAGAAAAGAAATCTATATTTCCATGATATATTAAGAAAATATATGCGCCAATGTTGCCAAAACCTGAAAATAATCCTTAATTTTTTCTAATAAATTTTTCCTCTGCTTTTTTCGATTTGATGCCTGAAAGTTACATCAAATTTCATTTTAGGCAGAAAGTGTCAAAAGAAGAAATATTCTACACAAAATTTCACTATAAATCTCAGAACAAATTATATTTCTAGTTATAATGGTTTTCAAGAAAATTGCATTTAAATGTTGTACCTTACGAGTGAGAGTTGTGTGTTTACATTTCTTTGCTGCTAAGTTGGAACGTTTCAATTCTTAACCAAAATCTCCCTTAATTATTGATTTTTTGGGAAAATTTTTAGAGACAAAAATATTCGTCATCGAATTTCACTATTAGTCACCATTGAAGAGAAATCTATATTTCCATGACATATTAAGAAAATATGTGCATCAATGTTGCCAAAACCTAAAAATAATCCTTAATCTATATCTATAAATCCTTAATCTATATTGATAAATTTTTCCTCTGCTTTTTTTCGAGTTGGTGCCTGAAAGTTACATAAAATTCCATTTTAGGCAGAAAGTGTCAAAAGAAGAAATATTCTACACAAAATTTTACTATAAATCTCAGAACAAACCATATTTTTAGCTACAACGGTTTTTAAGAAAATTGCATTCAAATGTTGTACATTACAAGTGAGAATTGTGTGTTTACGTTTCTTTACTGTTAAATTGGCACGTTTCAATTCTTAGTCAAAATCTCTCTTTATTCTTCATTTTTTGGGAAAAGTGTTAAAGACAAAAATATTCTTCATCAAATTTCACTATAAGTCACCAAAGGTTAGAAATCTGTATTTCCATGATATATTAAGAAAATATTTGTATCAATGTTGTCAAAAAAGGGTGAAAATAATTCGATTATTTTATAATTTCTTACTGATCTTTTTTCGAGTTGATGCATGAAAGTGATATAAAATTTTATTTTAGGCAAAAAGTGTTAAAAGAAGATATATTCTACACAATATTTCACTATAAATCTCAAAATAAACATTATTTCTAGCTGTAATGGTTTTTAAGAAAATTCCGAAAATATAAAAAAAAAATTGGAAAGAGGGAGAACTTGTCCTCCTCAATTTAGTTTTCTCTGCGATGTAAATTTTCAATACTATCTATCTTTTATTTTGAAGCTCTACTTTCATAATCTGTTGGATTTTTCCTGTAATTATTGAAAAAAATTAAATTTTTGTCGCACAGTGTTTTTGTCGTTGGCCCAGTGAAATGTATGAACAATATGATTTACATTCCGGTCATTGCAAAAACAATTCATGTCCTACATGCACGAGTAGCTGCGAAATCGAGAAATAAAACTTAACTCTTTGTCTGAGGGGAGGAAAAAGGCGATGGTGACATTGTTTACATTTCACGTAAAAAAAATTCTTTATTGAATTCGATTTTAATTCCGATCTGAATCACATTTCGATTTTAAAAGTGTGTGTGTGTGTATGTGTGCGTGTGTCCACAACAGCCGCATGTTAAGCATTCAAGTGGAAATCCTATGAATTCGATTGCATGCTGCAGGCCCACCCAATGACTGACCTACAGACTGGCTGACCGACTGACTGTTCGGCGAACATGAATCTCATCGGAACATAGATTAAAGTGATTACGGCTTTTCGTGCTGTTTGTTTGTTTAGTTCGACCGCCTTTTAATTTATGAACTGGCAATGCAGGTTAACCATAAATCGATTTAAAGAGGATTTACAGGTGATTCGCACACACATACACACATACAAAGATGTAAAAACAAACACACACAAAGCCTACTGGCCTCAGTGGCAATGTTTTCTTTGGTCATTACATGAAGCTCTTTTTTAAATCACCCCGAAGCCCTTTGAGGCTCACCAGGAGGAGAATGATTGTTGAATGGTCTTAATTTTCGAAAAGGAAGAAGAAAAACTCGAATTTGTTGCTAATGAAAGCAATTACCAACAAAATCAATGTTCGGACTTTTAAATAATGACCAGAAAAATAAACGCAAGTCTTTGCAGTGTGTCTGAATGAATTTAAGATGGAAATAATGACTTGAATTGGACATTGGGAGAATATATATACTTGCCAAAGAGGTCAGCTGAAAATGTGCACCTTCGGTTGGCCACCAGAACTCAAGCGCCGGCCATGGTGAAGGTGTGGGCCGCCATAACAGCCGATGGTCGCTCTCCGCTCATATTACCGTGACATCAGAATAAATGCCGAATATTATCGCAAAATATTCTGGAAGATGTATTACAGTCTTGGGCACGCAAATATTTTGGCTGCAGACCTTGGACATTCCGACAGGACTCAGCCCCATCGCACTCAGCACGCCACCGACACCCAAGAATGGTTACAAAATGAGGTTCCTCGCTTCATTTTCAGCGCACAATTGCCACAAAAATCTCCGGATACCAATCCGTTGGACTATTGTTTCTGGAGTATTTTGGAAGGCATTAAAAAATACCAAAGTATCGATAACCTCAAGCAAACGGTTCGCCGGGAATGGGCCAAAATACCGCAGAGCAACATTCGGGCAGCGAGTGACGGTCTCATTGGCCGTTTGAAGGCCATAATTCGTGCCAAAGGTGACCAATTCGAACAAATCTAAACTTTTTCTAAATTTTGATACTATTTCCCATATTTCAATAAAATTTAAAAAAAAGTGTAAAAATTATGGCGTTTGATTATATTGCAGTTTTTTATCTTACCCCTAGGCTTTGTTAAGATCCTTCAAAACTTCCTTTCTTGACGCCTCTGAAGTAATTACCACCAGCCTCTTCAATGTGCGAGGGATTCAACTTGGCCTTCCACATATTTTAATAAATATATCCTAATAAACCCTTTTGTTTATCTCTGGAGCATTGGACCCTCTAGTCACCCTAGAGATGACCTTTATTCTCCTCCTAATCAGCTTATTTGGTATTCCACACCTCACTCCTTAATTAACACCTTTTGTGGCATATGCGACTTCCATCAGTTAATTCTTTATTACTTCATTTGCGAGTAATGTCCTGTTTAAAAATCCTCACTCCAAGACTTCTAACTCCCAAATACCCCCCTCCTCAGGACAGACACCAACAGCTGCATAACTGTTCAACCTAGGAACTTGGACAAATCAAATTAAAATAAAAAAACTCTTCTCACAAAATTTATCTTTGATTTTTCTTTTGTTTTGGCCAAGGGAAAGCTAATCTCATTATCACTCCAAGGATTTGTCACAACATCAAAAGGATAATTCTAATTTAATATTCAACTCAGGCAAAAACAAACAACAACAACAACATTATTACCTTTCGAGAAAAAGAAAAACAAGGAAACTAGCCTAGCTAGGCATCTTTGCCGTTGTCCTTTGCCATAAAATGTGAAGTCCACATGATTTGTGAGCCTTGAGATTTTTTATGTCCTGCATGCATGCTGAACAAGCCAAATTTCAATGATGCGAAACGAAAATCTAATTTGTAATTTATTATTTTTCCGTCTTCCTCCTCCTCCTCCTCGGCTTCTCCACCTATCTTTTGTGGCTTCGGCAAACAAATTTGCTAATCAGATTATTGAACATAAGCACCGAACAAAATAGCCATAACTATAATTTCTCTAAACATCCTTCGGTGCTCAAAACTTATCTAATAAAATATATTAAATGATTTCTGTGTGTTTTGTTGCAAAAACTTGCTCCTTTGTTGGCAAGGATTTAAATAATTAAGTTTAGGTAATAAATTTTTGAAAATCTACATTTAATTTAATATTTATTGTGAAATAAATTCTCCCATCCCTTCTTCGAGGTCCCTCCCCTCCCTGGGGATTTTTGTCATTCCATGATATTCTTCTTATCGTATGAAGAGGGCAAAACAAGCTGCAGCAAATGTGTCATACCTTTCTTAAATATTCTATAAATCAATGCTGGAGAGTTGTTGTTGTTGTTGCGGGTGTTGTTGTTGGAATCTAATTTGAATAATTTTTAAGGCCCCCAAAGAAATCGGCAAGTATCTAAGTAAGTTAAAAGCATCTAAGCCTATTCACCTGACATATTAGGGGACAAATAGGGGACGACTACAACAACAGCCATAAGGATAACAAATGCTTAGAATAAAACACACACACACACATACATATATTTACACACATGTGCCAAGCAAGCATAAATTTGTTAAAAAGAGGCAGCGCTCCACAGGACTTTTGTAAATACAAGCCCTCTTTAAAGTTCGTAAAGGTGAACCACAGGGGGGGAAGAGATAAAAAATGAAATAAAATTTAAGGATATCAAGAGAAGAAAAGGCTTCTATAAGTTCTCTATTGAAAGAAGGCTCTCTATAGTCAAAACCCCATCTTAGATTCTTCTTTAGATAGCAATTCTAACATCCAACCCTGTATTAAAAACCTTTAAAAATCCTTCACAGGTCTTCCTTAAAAGCAAGATTTTAAAATGTCTTAAGCAAATAAAATATTTCTTACAGGTCTCCACTGGATGGAACACTTTCCACAGGTATTACACAGATCAAAATATCATCCACAGGTCTTCAACAAGCAGACAGCATTCTATAGGTTTTTCAAATATTGAAAACCCTTCATAGCCTTAAGTAAATGTCAGGCCTTTTACGAATATGGAATGGAGGATAATTTCCCTGCCTTTCGAATATAGATCAGCTTCCACAACGCTCCTGGAGAGGTATATTATATATCATACAGGTATATTATATATAGAAGGCCCGCTACATGTCTTCTGCATGTAGAAGACTATCAACAAGGATCCATAGGATGGAGATTTCTCAGAGGTCATTTAAATGCTGAAGTCCTTTTCAATATTTTCAACAGCTTGAAGATCTTTGCTAGGATTTATATAGAAAAAATACACTAAACCTTACATAGAGATCCGTATCCTCAGATCGAAAACCTGCGAGAGATCTTCTGCAGAAGAATTCAGTAGTTATTCCATAACGAGAAGATCTTCAATAGGTCTTCCATAGCTAAGAGACTATGATTAGTTTTCCCCGAGAGTTATTGAAATTTCCTGCCCTCAGTCATATGGCTGCAGAGAGTATATATCATTTGATACAGCCAAAACGTGCCTCATCGAAAAAACCCTAGGTCTCCTGGGACCAAATCCGTTTCAGGACATTTGGAGTCACACAAAAGGTGGATATTTTTAAAGAAAATTAATTACTGCACAGAAAGTGAAAAGAATAATCCGATTTTGCTCCAACATTGCATATCCTTCACTTCCGGTCCACTTCATCAAGTACCTCCCCCCCCCACAAATGGTCAAAATTTTGAATAATTTCAACTCTCATAAAATGTGATTTAAGAGTCCGATTGTCTTCAAATTTCACATATTCCAATATTTATATTAACCCTAGGTCTGGTGTTAAGATGGGCAAAATCTGTGAACACCTTCTGGTACCTCAACCACAAAAGGTCGAAATTTTCAAAAATATATTTTTTTTTTTTGCACAGAAAGTAAAAAGATAATCCGATTTTGCTCCAACTTTGCAAATCCTAATATTTTCATCAGTACTAGGTCAGGTGCGAAAATGGACAATATCGGTCCACTCCATGAACTACCTGCCCCACAAAGGGTCAACAAGTTTGAATAATCAAAACGATTATAAAATCCGAAATAAGCATTCGACTCTCTTTCTATTTCACACATCATATTATTTCTATTAACACACGATCTGCTGTGAAGATGGAATATGTCAGTCTACTCTTTCTGGTACATCCCACACAAAGGGTCAAGATTTTCAAGAATATTTTTGAAGCTCATAAAACGCGAAATTAACATCCGATCCCATTTAGACTTGGTACATCTCAATATTTCTATCAACACAAGATCTGCATTAAAACAATTCTTTAAAAACAATCCACGTGTATTGCCTTGAGGATCCTTTAAAAATTTCTTAAAAAGCCTTGAGTCTTCTTAAAATAAAATTTATAGTCCTTAAGGTCCTCAGAAAAATTTCCTCATCGTTATCCTTGTTCATGTTATCATTTACTGCCGAAATTGAAAAAAAAAATTAAACACAAAAATTCCCTAAAGAAATTTATGATCCTAAGGATACTTAAGAGAAAATTTTTGAGTCCTCATTAATAGCCTTGAGAGATATTGAAAAAATTGCAAAATTCGTACAATTTTTTTGGTACGAGGGTCCTAGAACAAATTATTTCTGCGTAGGACTTGAAAAATTATTTAAATTAGAATTGAATTCTGTTCAAAACCCCAATGGATTTGAAAATTTTCAATTTTATGTTCGTAAGTTTCCTTGAAAAAAGAGGGCATTTGAAAAACAAACATTTATGGACGAAAAAGTCCTAGAAAAAAATCATTCGAAATTAAATTTTTATAGATTCGAATGTTCTTTAAAAAATCAGGTTTAAAATCGAAATTTTTACTCAGTAAGACCTTTCGTAAAATTCTACAAATCGTTTGCATGCTCCCGCGTCCCTGAAAAATCTCTACGTTTCTTGTCCGGAGGGTTCTTTGAAAAAAGAAACCCTAAAAAATCCCGCTGCATTGGCTCCAAGGTCCTTGGAAAAAAATTTGAAAAATCATGGGAATTCCATTCTGAAAATTATATCATTTATGGCCCTAAGAGTCCTTGTACAAAATTTTAAAGAAATCCATTGGTATTCCAGATTGATGATCCCAAGAGTCCATCAAAAAATGACATTTGAAAAATCATATTTTATAGACCTAAAGGATGTTGAAAAATTATTATTTTTGAAATATTTTTTTTTAATTCAAATTTCTATCCTGGAGCGTCCTTGGTAAAATTCCCGAAAAAGATGCTCATTATTAGGCACCAGGATGCTTGGAAATATATCCATATTTCTAGTGCAGAGTGACCCTGGAAAAATCCTTTTAAAATCATAGTTAGCCCCCTGGCTCCTGGTCCTTGGAAAAAATTTAATAAATACCTGAGTATTCAATAAAAACTCTGTTTGAACATTTTTCATTCATAGTCCAGAAGACCCTTGCATAGAATTTTAAAGAAATCCCTTGGTATTGATAAAACCTTTATCTTCTTTTGCAAAAAAAAATCTCCAAATATTTCTATATCATTTGTTCTGATATTATTATTATCGGCACATAATACAACAACAATCTCCCCTTAATAACATTATCTGTTTTAAATTCTCTCACAAAAAGATAAAAAAAAAGTAAAAAAAAACAAAGTTGCGATAAATGAAAACGTATCAATTTTTCACATTTATATTAACTTGTGAAATATGTGCTACTCAGCAAACAAACAACAACAGCGGAGGAGAACATATGCCTTGAATATCGATTTTGCATCCTTCATCTTTTTGGAGGGAGAGGAGAGGGGGTGAGACTACTGATTATCTTTGTGTTTGGATATAAACCCCCCCCCCCTTTTCTTTTTCATTCAAATCGACTTTCAAACATGTCATATTTGTTTTTCTCCGTTTTCCTTATCAGCTCTGGCCTTGTCAAAATGGCAGAGCCACTACGAAGGAAGATATATGAATGAGGCCTAATTTAAATTTGAAATAAATTCATGTATTTCCCAACCTCTGCTCGCCCCTCCACCTCCCTTTTGTGTAAGTAAATATTACAATTTACATTCTTAGATCCACTGCAAACAACATTTTAAACGATGTCTCCCCAGATGACAATAGACTTTGGCGCGAGCGAGCAATATGTGAAGAGGGAAATGGAACTCCGTTACTTACTCTCTCTCTCCCTCTCTCTTTAATCCCAGAGAATTTTGTTGCATGACATACCATTTTACCTACTGGAATATTGACTTGGCGGTGCTACTCCGAAAGCAGTCACACACACACACACATGGCAACCAAATTCGGGTGTGTGTGTGCATGCGTGTGTTTGCAAAGGTGATTGGTTTTTCGGTATTTGTCCCATGTCAATTTTTCAAAACAAAGCTGTGGAAAAAAAACGAACGAAAAACGAATTTGTAAAACCTTAACTAACCTAGAAGAGCTCTAAGTCGTACTTGTTTGTGTGCGTGTGTGTGTGTAGTAGAGTAAGTGTGAGTGCCAGAGTATGTGTACGTGTCTGGTTTAGTTTAACGGAAACGGAAAAGGGTAGGCAAACATATCTCTTTGTCAAATATGTTTAACAAGTGAATAAATCGTAATGGAAATTGACTCGGAAACAAGGGTAAAGGGGGAGGGGATAGGAGACGAATAACAGCAGTAAGTCAAAAACCAAAGACCATATGCCAGCCAAAAAGGAAAGATAGCTAGAGAGGATAACCCATGACATTGACATTCATTAAAGAACGTTTTGAAGATTGTTGTCATAATTAAAAGAGATCGCTGGAGAGGCTAAAAAGGTAAGTCAGGCGCATAAAACGATGAAAAGTCTTTTGGAATTTGGCAACCGTATGGGCATTGAATACCTTGAGCAAAGCAATTAAATATTGACAGAATAATTGTTAGTTTCTCACAACAAGAAAAAAAATCGGTTTGGAAATATTTTTAAACTATTTGACATTTTTTTAAAACATTTTATCAGCAAATGATGTTTCTAAGAAAAACAAATGTCCTGGCATTTTTATACCCTCCACCTTGGAAAGGAGGGTATATTAACTTTGTCATTCCGTTTGTAACATACCTAAATATTCGTCGTAGACCCCATAATGTATATATATTCATAATCAGCATATAATTCTAAGTCGATTTAACGACGTCCACCTGTCTGTCTGTCCGTCTACCTCTCTGTCCGTCTGTCTGTTGAAATCACGTTACAGGCCACATTATTTGACGTAGAGCCTCAAAATTTAGCAGAATAATTTGTATTGTGACTACGATGGTTGGTATTGAAAATGAGATATATCGGTCCACGTTTTGGTATAGTACCCACTTAACGGTACCTCCCGATATTCCGTATTTTGATGATTTTTGCCATACTTTTTCCACGGATTTGTCTGAAAATTGGTATTTGTTGGTCATAATGGGTCCTAGTTCGTGTGGCGGAACATTGTACGTATAGGTCCACGCTTTGGTATAGCCCCCATATAACGGTACCTCCCAATATTCGGTATTTTGATGATTTTAGCCACATTTTTTTCACGGATTTGTCTGAGAATTGGTATTTGTAGGTCTAATGGGTCCTAGTTCGTGTGTCGGAACATTGTATGTATATGTCCACGCTTTGTTATAGCCCTCATATAACAGTACCTGCCGATATTAGGTACTTTGATGATTTTTGCCACATTTTTTCAAGGATTTGTCTGAGAATTGGTATTTGTAGGTCATAATGGGAACTAGTTTGTGTGGCGGAACATTGTATGTATAGGTCAATGTTTTGGTATAGCTCCCATATAACGATACCTCCCGATATTCGGTATTTTGATGATTTTTGTCACATTTTTCCACGGATTTGTCTGAAAATTGATATTTGTAGGACATAATGGGTCCTAGTTTGTGTGGCTAAACATTGTATGTATAGGTCCACGATTTGGTAAAGCCCCATATAACGGTATCTCCCGATATTCGGTATTTTTTTTCACGGATTTGTCTAAAAATTGGAATTAGTTGGTCATAATAGGTTCTCGCTCCGTTGGCGAAACATTGTATGCATAGGTCCACGTTTTTGTATATCCCTATATAGCGGTACCTCCCGATATTCGGTATTTTGATGATTTTTGCCACATTTTCCCACGAAAAGGTCTAAAAATTGGTATTTGTAGGTCATAATTGGTTATAATGTTTTCTTTACCTTAAGGTGGAGGGTATTAAAAGTTCGGCCCGGCCGAAATTAATGTTTTTTTTACTAGTTTTAAAACATTTTATCAGCCAATGATAGTTCTAAGAAAAAAACATGTCCTGGCATTTTTTTCATTCAATTTTAGACGAATTCACACATGGTATGTGTGAAATCCCGTAACCATAACCGTGTGGGTGTAAAAAATGCCAATGGCTCCCCACACTCACCTACCAAGTGACCCCATCCCTCCCCTTCCCCCCTATTTACATTGCCAAAAACGGAATGTTGTAAAGTTTATTTTCCTATCTTCTCCATGCAATGAATTCCTTTGAATTTTGTTCTTTTTTTTCGTAGCTTGTTTATCTCCCAAGTTCCTTAAAAGGCATAGTGCTTAGTTTTTGGCTTCCTTTTCGGTGGGTTCTTCACACACACCCGCACACACACTTACACTTGGCTGGCTACACATGTGTTGCGCGACAGCGGCCCTTTGACAAGCGTATTTAAGCGATTGTTTTGTAATTCGAGGAAATATTTGAATGCCTTTATCAATTCAAGCGGATATTTTATGCGAATGCGAGGAAAGAAAGAGAAAACTTTAAGTTTACAACGCCATGAAGATAAGTTGATTTGTAGTTAAATTTAAGACCAGTAGAAGGCCAAAGGGGGGATATTTATAGGCAAAAAATATAACGAGAGAATGTGTTTAATAGGAAAACTTTCGGTTATAGGAAAAACTTGTTTTTTTTTTGGCTCTGAGGGTTCTTAATTTAAAAAAAAAAAATCACATATAATGGCCTAAGGCATAAATGTCCTTTCAGAGACACTAAGAAATCCATTTTCAAATGTCTGAATGACCTTTGGTTTTTTAAGAAATAAGAAATGTACGTTTCAAGGCCTAGAGTTCCTTGGAAAAAAATCTTTAAATATCAACGTTTATAGGCCTAGACGTCCTATGAAAAAAGCATCTTAAAAATCCACTTTTAAGGACCTTAATAATTGTTTAAAATGCCTAAGTTTAAAGAGCTAGAAGTCCTTGAAAATATTAAATTTTTTTCGTTGCAAAAAATTTTAAAGTAATACACGTTTGAAGACCTTAGAGTCCTTGGAAGAAATCGTTAAAAATCTGCTTGAGGGCCCTTGAAAAAAACTTAAAATCCACCTCTTCAACCTGAGATTTTTCGATAATGTCTGTGGATCCTATAGAAAAATCCTTAAAATCTCCAGGTTCTTTAAAAGTCGGCTTTGGGGCTTAGCGAAAATTCTTTAAAAAATCACGTTCTAATGTCTGGGCTCCTTAATTTGTTTTAACTCGCCACGACCATGAAAAAATACATTTTAAAAATTTGCGGAACCTTGGAAAATATTTTACAAAGTGTTCCTTAAAAATCTACTTGGAGTCCTTGGAGAAAAAATTTAAAGAATTTCGAAAAAAATCAGGATCCTCAAGCTAAATTTCTTTAAAAATCCTACTTGGAAGTCCAAATTGTCCGCGGACATAGTCCTTACAAATTAAAGTTTTAAAAATCCTTCTTCATTGACCAGAGGATCCTTGGCAACAATTATTAAACATTTTTTTTTTTTTGCCCGAAGCTGTTTGGGTTTTCCGAGGTTTCCTTCAGAATACTACAAAATTTTTAGTTTTGAGGAAAAATATTTGTGAAGATCCCTTGAAAAAATTTGAAAGTTTGATTAAGATCCTTGGAAAAAATATGCATTTGGAGGGCAAAAGGATCTAGGTCTTTTAGGACTAACATTTTTAATTTAAAACTTTGGGGTTCTTTCGGAAAACCACATTCCAGAGGGCTTTAAATCCTTTAAAACATCTTTAAAAAATTGAAAATCCGAAAATCCTTGAAAAAATCCAAGTTCACTTTTTTAGGCCAAGAAGTACTTTGGCAAAATTATTCAAAAATACAAGTTCAAAGGCCTGTAAGACCTTGAACACTAAATTTGCAAGTCCTTGGGGGCAAAACGGATGTTCCTGACACAAAAAAAACTCTACAATATTACGATTTCTAGGAAGGTCTTGGGAAAAATTGGCGTACAAAGGGCAGAAGGTCCTATTTCCTTATAAAGCTGAATGGCTTATAAGGAAAAATCTGAAAAGGGTTTGCATTTAAAGGGACGAAGGAACTTTGTCCTTTAAGGCCTGATGTTAAAGTTTTATAAGTCTGAAGATTATTTGAAAAAACTATTTAAAAATGCAAATTTTAAGGCCTGGAGGTACTTGAATACTAAATCTGAGCGTCCTTGGACGTAAATCTGACTTTTCCAAAAAGAAAAACTCTGATAAAATTCTTTAAGAAATTTAAGAATTCAATCGAAATGTACTTAAAAAATTACAAAGGAGGATCTCTTCGTTAGAAAATTTTCCAGAACTTAATTATGTTCCGCCTCTCCCACAATGTTACCTGTGACATAACGAAGGCATGATGTATCACCATCCAGCTCCCTGAGGGCAATGATAACAATAACATTTGTTGGAAACATTTGTCGGCATTTGCTGATATTAGGCTTTCCTGGAAAAGTCTTGACCATCAAACACACGCACGCACTCACACACACACACTCATAGCAATTCGCAGAATATATAAAAATAAAATGTTTGAATGGCTCCGGCAGACAGATAACAAGACAGATTCCTTGGGAAAGGAAGATTGGTGGTGGACACAAGAATGTCACACAAAAGAATTGTTTCTTTGAAGTGGTTAATTTTAGAAATCGACAGCTGTTTCGTATCATCAGTGGCATCAGCGGCATCATCGGCTTAAGACAGGCGACAGGTATTAACTGTTTTTTGTTATTGAAGCTCTGCTGTCAAACTTAATTTTAAGCTGCTGTCTGTTGGCGTTTGTTTGAGGGCCATTACAATTGCCATTTAGCCATGTCCTTCGTGTCCTTGGCGGTAGTGTCAGTTTTCCTCCTCCCTTCCATCCCGAATGTAACCGAATAGCTCTGGGGAAATTTATAATTTCAATTATTTACTTGGCCGGATGGAAGAAGACACAGACATAAATTTCAGCCTCTCTTGTAATTGTTGTAATAAAACATAACCTCTTTCGTGCTGAAAGCGGACACTTATTACTTGGCTAATGAATGGAATCCCCCAACTAAATTTAAGGCGATAACCAAGAAAATGGCGCAGATGGTGATTAAAAATATTTTTTTTATTTATTTAAAGGGAAAACTGAAACATTAGAAGTCAGCCATTCGTTTAGAGCATTTCGGAGGGTGTGGGGGGAAGAACATTATTTTTCTAGCCTCTAATTGGCCACAATGTCTTGAGAGCCTTTTCAACAAAATACCTTCAAAATACAAATTGGTCTAACCCAAGCTGATAATTGGTGCTGACTAAAAGGAGAAGACCAAGAAAAACACTTTTCTGCCAAGGGCCCTTGCTTCCTATCACTGACTGACTGGCAATTTGTGTTGTCTTCCATTTCCATTGTTGTTCTGGTTTTTTTTTTTCGGTTCGGATGCCAATTACACCTTGAAGTTTGGTTGTTTTCTTTGCTTCTTTTTTGGTTTTGTTTGAGGTTTTAAGTTGTGAATTTTAATGAATGCCACAGCAATTCGTTTGCCGTTGTTTTGGAAATAACTTTATTTTCTTTTATTTTCAGGATAATAACGAACGAAATTCCTTGAGCTGAGAGTGAGCATTTAAATGGCTTTTAAACATGAACAACTCACGAAGTTTTTCAAAAAAAAGAAAAAAGAAAAGAAAAAAAGAAAACATTTTTTGGCTATGCAAAACGATCTAAGAATTTGTTTTTGGAATGTCAGGTTTAAATGGGGTGTGAGTTTCGAAATCGATTTGGAAATGATATGTTTGGCCAATTGTTTTGAGTTGCAAGTATTTGTTTGAAATTTTCAAAAAATTTTTTCTGAGTTATCCTGAGCGGGGATTTTTAAAAGAAAAGTTCCAAGGACTCCAAGTTTACATTGGTGAATTGAGAAATTGGGACTCTCTCTCATACCTCCAAGGAAAGATTTCTAAAAATAATTTTCGCAATCAACCGCTTTGGACTAAAAACGATTTTCATTAGGATTTCCTAAATATTGCTCAAGGCTATAAACCTGGATATTTTAAGGATTTTTCCACATGCCCTCAAGGCAAAATTTTTTGGTTTTTTAAAGAATTTTACAGGTCTTGATTTAATCGGAATTTTTTTCAAGGGCCCTAAGGGCTCTACACATGAAATTTTACGAACGCCGAAGCAAACATATTTTGGGGGACTTTTAGGCAAATTTGTTTTTTTTTTGGAATGTCAGGTTTAAATGGTGTGTGAGTTTCGAAATCGATATGGAAATGATATGTTTGGCCAATTGTTTTGGGTTCCAAGTATTTGTTTGGAATTTTTAAGATTTTTTTTTTTTTTGAGGTACTAAGGGCCATTAATGGGAATTTTTAAAAGATAATTTCCAAGGACTCCAAGTTTACATTGGGACTCTCTTACCTCTAAAGAAAGATTTCTAAAAAAAATTTCGCAATCAACTCCTCGGGACTAAAAACTACTTTTATTAGGATTTCCTCAATATTGCTTAAGACAAAAATTTTTGGTTTTTTAAGGAATTTTACAGGTCTTGGTTTAAACGGAAATTTCTTCAAAGGCCCTCACGGCTATAGACATGAAATTTTACGAACGCCAAGGCAAAGTTATTTTTAGAGGGCTTTTAGGCAAAAAACGTGTTTATTTTAGGGAATTGTTCCAGGGATACTCATGCCATGCCCTCTTAAATTAGGATTTTTATAATTATTTTTATACCCTCAGCCATATGGCTAGAGACTCTCTAGTAATGAGGGTATATATATCATTAGATAAGGCCAAAACTTGCCTCATCGAAATAATGGTTTTAGACCCTAGGTCTCTTTGGACCAAATCCGTTGCAGGAGTCGATATTGCGATGTCCTTCCGTCCGTCTGTCTGGCTGGCTGCCTGGCGCGCACTATAACTCTCGAAGGCAGTTGACGATTTGGTCCGATTTGGTGGTACATCGTAAAATTTTTGTCAAACTTAGATTGAGTTCGGAGATGGGCAATATCAGTCCACTCCCGCTCACAAAAGTTCGAAATTTTCAAAAAAAAACCGTTTTTTGTTTCAACTTTATATTTAAATCACTTTTTCCAAGGATCCACCGGTCTTTAGACGTGGATTTTTTCTATTAAATTTTTCCAAGGATCTTAAGGCCTTTAAAACACTTCTATAAAAAATCTTTATAGAATCTTTTTCCCACGATGTCAAACGTAAATTGTAGGAGAATTGTTTTCCAAGGACCTTCAGACTCATAACGTGTTTTTGAAGTATTTTTTTCTATGGATTCTCCGGACCTTAAAAGTATACTTTTTTAAGTATTTTTATTTTCTCTGGGGCCCTTTAGTTTAGAAGTTAGATTTGAAATAATATTTTCCCGGAATCTTCAGGCCTTAAAAGTGAAATTTTAAAGATTTATAAAGTGGGTATTTAAACACCCTTTTCCAAGGACCCAACGGTCTTTTGCGTGGATTTTTTTAAATTTCCCAGAGATTTTTTTTATAGAATTTTTTTAAACGATGTCAAACGTTAATTGTTGTTGAATTTTTTCCAAGGATCTTCAAGATTAGAAAATATTTGTAGAAGATTTTTTTCCATGGACTCTCGGAACCATAAACACATATTTTCTAAAGGATTTTCTGCGGAGCTCTTAAAAAATATATTTATAAAAATTATATTTCAATGACTCTTCGGTTCAACAGACCGTAGACACTGAATGGTTTAAAGATTTTGAAAATGTCTTCAACTTGGCTTTTCAGAAAAAAGGACCTTCATGGTTGTAAACCTAAATGATTTGAAGAAAAAAAAACAGGACTCTTGAGAGTTAGAAACGCAGGCTTTGAGGAAAAAATTCCAAGGACCTTGAAAAATGGGAATTTTTCTTGAGGATATGAATATGTGCTTTAGATAATTTATTCGGGGGAACCTCTGATCTAAGAACGTGGAACTTTTAAAGATCTATAAACGTAAATTGTGTAAATAAGGACCCTCTGGGCTATAAATGTGTAAAGAATCTAAGGCCTTCAACGTCGAGAGTGGTTTTTAAGGGACTATCGGGACTAGTAAAATGAAGGACCGTCTAGGCTATTAAAGTGATTTTTTTTCAAGGATCCTCAGAACTATCTGAATCTTTAAGTTTCAAACTCTCAAGGAATTAAATGTGGAATTTTATGAGAGTTTTTTTTAAGGGGAGACATGCACATTCATCCGAATCCTTTTGTAATAATTTTGTCTGGATCTCAGAACTACCTATAAAAAATGGATTTAAAAAAACTTCAGAGCTGATATCCTGTAATTTTTGCCATATAAGAGAGCTAAGAGAGCCTTATAGCATGTTTATATAAGAGTTTTTTTTGCCGAGCTAACCTCCCTTATGATGGAAATTACCTGGGCCTGGTTTGCCAAGATTCTGAGATCCACATATTTACACAGATATTTGTAATATTTTTTCGAACTGAATATTTTATTATAGGATACTGAATATTTGTTTCAATAGACTATTGCCTTCTTAAGAAAATGTTCTTAAATATCACGGGCAATTTAACAATGTGATCTCTATAAAAATACACGCATACACCCACACACCCACACACCAAGGCATCATTGTCGCAACTAAGACAAACGGCTAATAATTTTTTTATGTTGAGATTTACGAAAATCTCTAGCCAACAATAAACGAAAAAAAAAAACATTTTCTTGGACAAAGGCAACAGAAAAAAGGAAAAATTGAATTTAATGGCTTTAATAAATAAATTTAATACCATTATCCCTTGGCCAATGTTCTAGGCTAGATTTTGGTCATGGACCTTTGGTGTTAATTCATTTTAATTATTTTCTAAATTTTGGCAAATGACAAAAAAACGCAGTTTGCAATGGTCATTGGCCCTTTTTCGTCCTGGGGTAAGTTTATTGGCCCAAATAATAATAAAGACTAATAAATCAAAAGGCAACAGGACATTAGTTTTTTTTTTTTTTTTTTTTTTTGTTTTTTCGCTCTGGCAACTTTGATGGATCGCCTATTCTGGCAGTTAAGAAAAATTAATACAAATGTGTTTCCTTTTTTTATTAAATTAATAAAATTAAATTTATAAATATTTCCATTTAATTACGTCATTTGAAAAAAAGAGAAATTTGTCCAAATGACTCTGTGTGGTCGAAAGAGAGTTGGAGGGAGGGGGGTGTTAAACATTAAAATCTCATTTGTTGTTTGGCAATACAAAATAAAATTAAAACTTTTCACTTTTTTCCCTCAGCATGTTCTGCACTGCAACTTGTCCTCTCAATGCCGCAAAACAAAACTTTCGACCACAGTAACATTCAGCAGCAGGAAAAAACAAGAAATTCTCAATGCTTATTTACTTGGAGTGTTAATATGAAAAAAGAAAGGAAAAGAAGAAGAAAAAACAACAACAACAACAAGAAAAACTAAGAACAACAAATCCTGTAAAACTTCATCTTCCATCAAATGGCCAATGGGGGTGTTCCATTCATGTTCCCTCATAAACAACAACAATCAACTTGGCACTTGCCAAAGAGTAAATGCAAAAAAAATCAATAGAAACACACAGAGAGTGGTAGGGAGAGTGAGAGTGGGAGAGAGTGAAAGTATAAATGTCAAAGCCCCATTTACCCAGTTGATGCATGAATGGCCCTATTTAAATTGTGGCCAATTATGTTTTCAATTTCAATGCATAAATTGATTACTCGTTTTTACAGAAACCAAACACACACTCTCACACCTACGCATGCACATTATCACACCTTTGACAGTTAAGCCAGACTCTACACCTACATACCTGCATTGCCTTTTTATAACAAATTCCCCCTCTCCCTCTCTTTTTGCCTTTGTTAGTTCTCGGTGCACATTGAAGAGGCTTTTCTTGTGCCTTCTCTCTCCCCTTCTCTCTCCCCTCTCCATGAAACACTCCAGCAACAACAGAGTAGCAACAACCAACCCGGCATTTGTGTTGTTGAGTTCAAAACTTTTGCCTGGCCACGAACGAGAAAATATGTACAGATGTGTGTTTTCATAGAAGTAAATGTATGTATGTCAGTGGCAAATGCATCTAAGTATGTTTGTGACGGTGTGTGTGTGTGAGTGTGAGTGTTGGAGTGAGTTTAACAAAATATCAAGGCGTCAACGTGTAGGTGTTCCATAAGCATGTTTATGCTTTTAATCCTTTATCTGACAATGGCACTCACACATGTTCGAGCATGCATGCAGCAGCATTGGAGCAAAAAGTTTAAGTCTAAGGGGAGAAATAACCTTGATGGGTAATCGTTGAAGGGGTGCCATGTGCAAATGAGGGGAGATATCGGAATTGGCTCTCTTAAATGTAACTTCTTTGGTGATCACAGAGGTCTTCCTAGGGAAACCACAAAATAATTCCCTGGAAGCCATTGAAGAAAATTCTTAAAATCCTTGCTTTTTTTTCTTACAAATCAACGATATTTGACAGGTGAATGAAAAATTGACCTGTTACATGTCAAGCAGGAAAAAATGTTCTTTAAAAAAATTAAATGAATTAATTAAGCTGTTATCGGACGATAAGGGGTTTACATACAGGGTGAGATAAAAAAATTAAATGAATTAATTAAACTGATATCAGACAATAAGGGGTTTACATACAGGGTGAGATATAAAAAACTGCAACAAAGTCAAACGCCATCATTTTTACATTTTTATATCCTCCATCATATTATGGAGGGTTTTTTAAGTTTGTCATTCCGTTTGTAAGACCTCGAAATACACATTTTAGACCCCACAAAGTATATATATTCTTGATCAGCATAAAATTCTATGTCGATTTTGCTATGACCGTCCATCTGTCCGTCTGTCCGTCTGTGGAAATCCCTCTAGCTTCCGAACGAATTGAAGCAGATTGATAAAATTTTACTCAAGTGTATGTTATGTCTGCGGGACTTTTGGTATTGAAAATGGGCCATGTAGGTTCACGTTTTGGTATAGCCCCCATATAACGGTACCTCCCGATATTCGGTATTTTGATGATTTTAGCGACATTATTCATCGGAATAATTAAAAATTTGGTATTTGAAAGTTCGTAATGGATACTACAGCCTAAGACAGAAAATTGTTTGTTCAGGTCAAAGACTTCGTAGAGCCCCCATATAACAGTACCTCCCGATATTCGGTATTTTAATGATTTTAGCGACATTTTTCACCGGAATCGTTTCAAATTTGGCATTTGAAGTTCGTAATGGATGCTACAGCCTATGACAGGAGACTGTCTGTCCACATCTTCGTATAGCCCCCATAAAACTGTACCTCCCGATATTCGGTATTTTGATGGTTTTTGTCACATTTTTTCACGGATTTCTTTAAAAATTGGTATTTGTGGGTCATACTGCTTCCTTTACCCTAAGGTGGAGTTCGGCCGGCAGTACTTTGTGTTTATTTTACTAATTTTTTCATATAAAATTATGATTTTCCATTCGAGCCCCTTAACATAACCTCAAATTCTTATCCTTCAAATTCCCATTGCCAACCTCGTTTCCAAACTGGAGGCTTGAAGAAAACATGCTACCATATGTTGGAAACGCTTAAGCAAATGAATAATGGTAATTGTGATGTTTCCTGACGGCATTGTGACCATATTTAACCGATGTTCCTTATATTCTGCACATCTGGCGGAAAGAGAAAGTTTTGCGTTTTTTACTCTCACTCTCTCCCGCATTGGCTAAAAACTGCAAATTTGCACAAAACTTGTTTGAAAATGCAATGAAACTGTCAAAAATTTTTTTTTTTTTTTTTTTTGCTTTTCTGAAACATAATTCCCAGGCATGCAAGGATGTGGCATAGGCCCACACATATGGGGGCGGCTAGGATGGGGCTGTAATAAACATTTTTGGGTGTGGGAGTAAATTTTATTAAAAAAAAAGAGCATTTCGGCATATATACAATGGCATCCACCTGTTTTGGAATTTCTAAAAAGGTGTTATCCTCTTTTGAATTGACCTACCTTTTTAAAATCCTAACCCTTCGACGTGGTGTTAACAATCGTGTAAATTGCTTTTATTAAATGTCCTACAAAGGCCAGACATCGTTTCAATATTTATTCTTTCCAAATCCTTTCACTCAATATATTCTGTGTCCTTTTGATTTGGATTTAATGCGGCTACCTTTATTCATTATTTCTTCGGATAGACTCCATTTTGCCCGAGACAGATTACATTGCCGGCACTGTCAATAAATCTGACAATGTATACAAAGCCATATTTGTCTGGCAGCCAAATAAATTCATGGAATAGAAATATCCTTTATCCTCTCTCTCTCTCTCTCTCCCTCTTTCTTTGGCAAAAGTTCCTCGAAACTATCCCCAAGCCAGCTTCATGTTATTGCCATAGTTTATTAAAATTCTGTCTGCTGTCTAAATGAACCGAATATCTTGTCATTAGAAATATTCATTAACCTCCAGGTTATGTTTGGCTAGTGTCCTGGAAAAGGATCTGCCATCAAAATGTATGAAAGACAACATAATGAGCCATACTGGTATCCTTTACTTGCCTTATGAAATATTTAATAGTTTCCTCTCTCCATCTCTCTCTCTCTTCCATTCTCCTCCACAAAACTATTATTATTTTCGGTGTCTATCTTTCCTTCCATTCATTGCCAAACCATATCCTTTTTGGCCCAGTACCTGTTTTAATTATTGAGTGCCACTTACAGCAATCGAAGTCAGGAAGTTAAAAGCCATGGCTTATTAAACATCATCAGGAGAGGAATAGCAAGTTTTCAAGATTACGCGCCCGGCATGGCTGGCATCATCAATGGCATCATTTTCTCTATCTTCAAAATTGTGCATGTCCTTGTGGCATCTTAGAAAAGCAGAGACAAATTCATTGCCACCCCCTTTTTGTCCTCTCCCCCTCCCTTTACATTCCCAAAAGATATTCCACTTCAAAGGCGATTGTGGAAAATGAAAATCGCTCCCCGTAATTGAAGTGTCGTTGTCACTGTGGCGTGAAGGAGACTGTCGCTATGATTTATAACTCAGTGTCAAATTATATTTACAATTTTTGAATTATCACTTGGCGCGAACACCAGCCACTCACTACCCCTCGCCACTTTTGGGCACCATTCTCGTGCGGGAACTTCTTTGAAAAGTTTTTGTCATTTAAGCCGCTTCCATGGTCTGACTTTAGGCCTCGAGATGACCACGTGCATGACATGCCGACGTTGGACTTGCAAATGCGTGGAGCAGTGATTGAAACGAGACATCAGACAAATTCAATTTGGCCCGAAAATAGACAGACGAATAGGTCGTAAACTTGAAATGCGTAAATAACCAAAAAACAAAAATTGGGATGCGAATAATAAAATCAAATCAATTTAAGAAGTGACAAAAAGCGGAATGAAAAAATTTGAAATTGCATTTTATTGCTTTAATTTTTGAATTAATTGGGGGATGAGTAACGTTTAGATGGACCACTTCTCTGAGATAGAAGATTTCCAACTCTTCTCTAAGAAGAGAAGATCTTCAGATCTTCTCTGAGAAAAGAAGGATTTTCAGCTCTTCTCAGAGAAGAGAAGATCTTCAGCTCTTCTCTGAGATGAAAAGATCTTCAACTCTTCTATGAGAAGAGATGATTTCCAGCTCTCGCTGAGAGAAGATTTCCAGCACTTCTATAAGCAGAGCTTTTCTCTGAGAAGAACTCCAGCTCTTCTTTGAGAAGACCTCCAGCTCTCCTCAGAGAAGACCTCCAGCTCTCCTCAGAGAAGACCTCCAGCTCTCCTCAGAGATGACCTCCAGCTCTCCTCAGAGAAGACCTCCAGCTCTTCTCAGAGAAGACCTCCAGCTCTTCTCAGAGAAGACCTCCAGCTCTTCTCAGAGAAGATCTCCAACTCTTCTCGGAGAAGATCTCCAACTCTTCTCGGAGAAGATCTCCAACTCTTCTCGGAGAAGACCTCCAGCTCTTCTCGGAGAAGACCTCCAGCTCTTCTCGGAGAACAACTCCAGCTCTTCTCGGAGGACAACTCCAGCTCTTCTCGGAGGACAACTCCAGCTCTTCTCGGAGAAGACCTCCAGCTCTTCTGTGAGAAGACCTCCAGCTCTTCTGTGAGAAGACCTCCAGCTCTTCTGTGAGAAGACCTCCAGCTCTTCTGTGAGAAGACCTCCAGCTCTTCTGTGAGAAGACCTCCAGCTCTTCTGTGAGAAGACCTCCAGCTCTTCTATGAGAAGACCTTGAGTTATATGAGAAGACCTCCAGCTCTTCTATGAAAAGACCTCCAGCTCTTCTATGAACAGACCTCGAGCTCTTCTATGAAAAGACCTCGAGCTCTTCTATGAAAGACCTCGAGCTCTTCTATGAAAAGACCTCGAGCTCTTCTATGAAAAGACCTCGAGCTCTTCTATGAAAAGACCTCGAGCTCTTCTATGAAAAGACCTCGAGCTCTTCTATGAAAAGACCTCGAGCTCTTCTATGAAAAGACCTCGAGCTCTTCTCTGAGAAGACCTTCGGCTCTTCTATGAGAAGACCTTCGGCTCTTCTATGAGAAGACCTTCGGCTCTTCTATGAGAAGATCTTCGGCTCTTCTATGAGAAGATCTTCGGCTCTTCTATGAGAAGACCTTCGGCTCTTCTATGAGAAGATCTTCGGCTCTTCTATGAGAAGATCTTCGGCTCTTCTATGAGAAGATCTTCGGCTCTTCTCTGAGAAGACCTAAAGCTCTTCTCTGAGAACACATCGAGCTTTTCTGTGAGAAGACTTCCAGCTCTCTATGAGAAGACCTCCAGCTCTTCTATGAGAAGACCTCCAGCTCTTCTATGGAGAAGACCTCCAGCTCTTCTATGGAGAAGACCTCCAGCTCTTCTATGGAGAAGACCTCCAGCTCTTCTATGGAGAAGACCTCCAGCTCTTCTATGGAGAAGACCTCCAGCTCTTCTATGGAGAAGACCTCCAGCTTTTCCCGGAGAAGACCTCGAGCTCTCCTATGAGAAGACATTCTGCTCTTCTTTGAGAAGACCTTCTGCTCTTGTCTGAGAAGACCTTCTGAGAAGACTCTTCTAAATTTTCCTTGACCGTACAGTAATCACCCAACGAGTCCTTGTTTAAAATCATATCCCGTTTCATTTAAAGTTTTCAAATTCTAAATCTGTAACTGGCTTACATTGATGATTTGATGCAGCGAACCCCCCACCGAAGCTTTGGAACCTCTGCATAATTTATTAAAATAAACAAAAGAAGTAAAAACATACACACACATGTAACTAACTGTAAGTATTCTAACTATTTACATTTATGACTCCAACACAATGCGATTCCTTCCCTTTTTCTCTAGAGGTGGTCATTGGCCAAAGGCAGCCAGAGCTATGCATGGAGTAAGCTTAAAATCCTTGGACGACAAATACCGTTTAGTTTAGTTCTTCTCCATTTGTTTGTGTTTATTTTGCTACAACAGCAGCAACAACAACAACCAGATGGGGGATACTTAAACTCGTGCAGACATTCCTTCTGGTTTGGATGGTAGTCACATTTATTACCTGGACCCCCCCTTCCCCCTGTTGCGATGTTTCGAAGTTCATAATGAAATGTTTATAAAGTTGCTACTCCCACAAATCCCTCCAACTCCCCTGTTGCTCTACGGCCACGATGTTGTTGATTTATTTGCGGACAAGATGGATTTGAGTTGGCAAAGATTTCGGTTGCCACCCCTGGGACGTCGGGTGGGGGGTTGTGGAAATAATAAAACTTATGAGAGGAAATTTAAAAAATAACGATTTCATATTTTCGGAATCATTTTTCTAAGAACACGAAGATTACAGCAGATTTTTGCTGTTTATTTCGATGTGGGGAATTGTGTGGCCGGAGATATGGTACCTTAAAGTCGTATTAAACCGTTTAGATTTCCATTTGGGCAAATCTGCATCCTTTTTTAGGCTGATTTGACTTGCAAATTTGGGGAAACGCTACAGCAGCCACAGGTAACTACAAATCTAACCTGCCTTTAAGCAAACATGCCCCTACCCCTTGGCTTTTACGTCTACTCCACCCGCCGGCCGTTCGGCCGGCATAACACAACACCTTCGAAGTAAATCATAAAATTTACATAAACTGAGGATAATTTTGTGTCTTTTTGGGAGCTTGGGCACATATGCCACGGCTAGAAGGACCAAAAAAGGGGTCACACAGGGGGTCATAAAAAAGTTGCTCCTTAAAATATTCAGGGAAAACAAATCCGCACCTTTCTACATTTTTCAAAAAAACACGAGACACACGAACACACTCATGCAGAGATTCCCACAAAATAATAAAACCTGATAAAGATTAACTGTTTGGTAGTTTATCGCCATGAAAAAGAAGAAGATAACTTTTTTGCCGGTGGGACAGGGGGAACAGATGTTCATTTCCATGGAATCTTCGACACATGCCCTGAAAGTATTTAAATTCAAATTTAAATCACTAATCGCAGATATTTACATAAATTGATGTTTGACTCAGTTTCGTTATTTTCCATAGACCGGTGTTGAAAATTTCCGATTCACTAAGGTTGAATAAAAGGTTCATCAATTAAATATTACAAAAGGTTTACTCAAAAAGGCACATAACAAAACTTCATTTAGAGGAAGTCGTCTTCCACAGGAAAGCTAAAATATCTTCCAAAAGAGAATCTCTACAGTCCCAAGAGCAGACAAATTGATCTCTTAGAATCAACCCTTTGTGGTTATTTGAAGTTGTTATCATGCCCGCTTCAAAGTTTAGCCCAAGTCTTTTTGAAGGAATTCTCAGTACCTCCTTGGGAAAGACCACCAGGACTTATGGGAGTAGATCATGAGAATATGTCAGAGAAGGTCAGAATATGTCCGAGAAGGTAAGCAGATTATGGAAGGAAGACCTTGGGCTCTTCAATGAGAAAAAGAATAAGGCCTCCAGCTCTTCTATCGGAAAAAGACCTCGAATTTTTTTATAAATATCATGTTCTCCCATTAGAGGAGAATAATTCCTCTTTGAGAGGACCTCAAATTCCTCTCTGAGAGGATCATGAGAAGACCTAGAATATACCTCGAACTTCCATGAGAAGACCTCGAGCTCTTCAGCTCGTCTGGGAAGACTTCAAACTTCCCTGAGAAGACCTCGGGCTATGAAAAGACCTCTTCTGTACGTCCTTAAGCTATTTTTGAGCTCTCCTCTGAGAAGACTTTGAGCTCTTCTGTGAAAAGACCTTGAGCAGTTCTCTGAGAAGACCTTGAGCACTTCTATGAGAAGGGACCTCCAGATCTTCTGTGAGAAGAGACCTCCTCTTCTGTGAGAAGAGACCTCTAGCTCTTCTATGAGAAGAGATCTCCAGCTCTTCTATCAAAAAGGACCTCAAGCTTTTCTTTGAAAAGACCTCCATTTATTCTCTGAGAAGACCACGAGCTCTTCTCAATGAGAAGGCCTCAAGCTCTTCTCAATAAGGAGGTCTCAAGCTCTTCTCAATGAAAAGACCTTAAGTTCTTCTATGAGAAGAACTTGAGCTCTTCTATGAGAAGACCTTGAACTCTTCTCTGAGAAGACCTTGAACTCTTCTCTGCGAAGACTTTTAGCTCTTCTATGAGAAGACCTCCAGCTTTTCTATGAGAAGAGACCTCCAGCTCTTCTATGAGAAGAGACCTCCAGCTCTTCTATGAGAAGAGACCTCCAGCCCTTCTATGAGAAGAGACCTCCAGCTCTTCTATGAGAAGAGACTCCCAGCTCTTCTCTGAAAAGACTTCCAGTTATTCTCTGAGAAGACCACGGGCTCTTCTCAATGAGAAGGCCTCAAGCTCTTCTCTGAAAAGACCTCCTCCTGTGGAAGACCTCTAGCTCGTCCTGTGAGAAGACCTCTAGCTCTTCCTATGAGAAGACCTCTAGTTTTTCTCTGAGAAGACCTCGAGCTCTTCCTGTGAGAAAGCCTCGAGCTCTTCCTGTGAGCTCTTCTCAATGAGAAGACTCTTCTCTGAGAAGACCTCAAACTCTTCTCTAAGAAGACGTTTTCTCAATTAGGAGACCTCAACCTCTTTTCAATGAGGAGACCTCAACCTCTTCTCAATGAGAAGACATCAAGCTCCTCTTAATGAGAAGACCTCAAGCTCTTCTCTGAGTAAACCTTGAGCTCTTTTCTGAGAAGACCGTAAATTTTTCTCTGAAAAGACCTTGTGCGCTTCTCTGAAAAGAAGACCTTAAACTCTAACTAAAAATATTGTGGAGAGAGATATTTGCCAAACCTAACGAAATTATTTGCCAGCTAGCTGTCAATTTTCTTCATTGTCCTGTCAAACTAATCCAGCTCATCATTTGTCAGATGACAATTTTATTTCAAATTTCTTCGAACCATTTAACTCTTCCATGGAACTCGGCATGTGTTAAAGAGATTAAATTGCCACAATGTCCCCTTGGGCAGTTCCATTGAAATTTCATTGCTGCCAGGATATCCTTTCGTCCTTTACACCTCTCTCTCCCTCTTCTTGAACTGGTCTTTGGTTTACATTGTTAATTACTTTATTCGACAAATGTAAATATTGTTGCTACCAAAAATGGGATTTTTGCATTCAAATCCACAAAAACCCAGAGGATTTGCAAATGATTAATGGTTGCTTGGGTTAAATGAGTTGTTTGGTCCCCAAATGCGAGAGAGAGTGTGTGTGTTAGAGTGGAAAAGAGAAGAGAAGGGAGAGAGTACACAGCCACAGGTGTTAAAACACCAATAAACTCATTACAATTAATTTTAGGATATTCCGAGAAGCAAAGCATAGCTAGCAGGGTGGGGGGTTTTAATTAAGACCAGCCTGTGTGAAGTTTGGGGTGATGGAGACAAGAAATTTTTGTTTTGTTTATTTTTTTGGGGGGGCAAATTAGAAAGAGCAGCCTGTTTGATAAACCAATTTAACGGGTAATGAAAAATTGGGTGATTTTTTTTTTGGTTTTTAGGGCTTTTTTTTAAATATGAAAACAGTTTTAAAAGAGAATATCTTACAAATTAAGGAAAACTCAAAAAAATCGTCAAGTATATGTGTTATAAGTCCATGTGCTTATCTTTTTAAGTCCTTTGTATCCTTTGACATATTTTAAGGTTAACTTTGTGAGTCCTTAATTAATCTGAAATTATTTTTAGCGTGAAATTTTTCTCAATAAAATTAATCGCATTATTTATTTTTGTTGTTCTATTTTTATAAATTCTCCAAGTTTTTCTAGCCTTCGCCTTTCAAGTGATTATTTTTATTCTCTTGCTTTATAGCTGCTTAACATTACTTAGCGGTAATCACAAGCTCCATAGATTCTTTCATTACCAAGAAGAATAAAAAGTTGCAAATGCCCTGGAACGACCATTGTTGTGGCGCAAACTTCTTTTGTTGTAATTACCACAAAGCTTAGTTCATCTAAAAAAAAGAAACAAGTAAAAAACTGCAAAGTTAGACTGGGCCGAACTTCGAATACCCTCCACCATTTGGAAAGAATTTGAAAATTTTCAAAAAAATAAAATCCGTTAAAAAAATTTATTTAAATCTCAAAAATACCGAATATAGCCGTTATATTGGGGTCTATACGACGACGTGGACCTGCATGATCTGCCTTTGCCATAAATCATTACAATATTCAAATACGAACCTTGAAAAAACGGTGATTAATGTGGCTAAAATCATCAAAATTCCGAATATAGGGAGGTACCGCTATATCGGGGCTATGCGAAGACCTGGACCTGCATAGACAATTTTCTGTCACAGGCTGTAGTACCCATAACGAGCTTCAAATACGAAATTTGAGACAATTCCGGTAAAAATTTCGCTAATATCATATCGCGAATATCGAGGGGTACCGTTGTATGGGGGCTATACGATATCGTGGACCTACATAGACAATTCTCATCCAGGGCGTAAAGTACTCACAGAGAACTCCTTGTGAGACTCCTTGTCAGACAATTCCATTGAAAAATTTGGCTAGAATCATTAAAATACCGAAATTTGGGAGGTATCGTTATATGGGGGCTATACGAAGATGTGGAGCTGCATACGTATTTTTTCCGCATAGGTGGTATCACCCATTACGAACTTCAAATACCAAATTTGAACCAATTCCGGCAAAAAATGTCGCTAAAATCGTCCAAATACCGAATATCGGAGGGTACCGTTGAATTAGGGCTATACGACATCGTGGCCCTACATAGACAATTCTCTTCCAGGGCATAAAGTACTCACTGAGAACTCCTTGTGCAGAATTTCAGACAAATCCATTGAAAAATGTGTCTAGAATCATCAAAATACCGGAAATCGGGAGGTACCGTTATATGGGGGCTATACGAAGACCTGGACCTGCATAGACAATTTTCTATCATAAACTGTAGTACTCATTACGAACTTCAAATGCCAAATTTGAAACAATTCCGGTAAAAAATGTCGCTAAAATCATCCAAACACAAAATATCGGAGGCTATAGGGCTGTATGGGGGCTATACGATATTGTGGACCTATATAGACAATTCTCTTCCAGCGCATAAAGTACTCACAGAGAACTCCTTGTGCAGAATTTCAGACAATTCCATTGAAAAATGTGGCTAAAATGATCAAAATACCGAATATCCGGAGGTACCGTTATATGGGGGCTATACGATATCGTGGACCTATATAGCCCTTCTTCGAAATAGACTTGCCTGCAGACAAAAGCCTGATCTGTGCAAAATTTTAGTCACTCAGCCAGACGTCAGCCAACCATGTCAATGTCATTTGCAAGGTTTTTTTCCTCACTCTCCATTCCTCTCTCTCTCCCTCTCTTTTTACAGCTCCCTCTCCATTTCTCTTTTGTTGACAGTAGTGTGACAACAGCAGCGAAAAGTTAAACAAAACTTTTTTGCGGTTTATTTAATAATTATTTGTTGTTGTAACCTTTCTCACAAACGGCACTGAGGTCGGCCTTTGTTTGCATTGGACAGAACATGATTTATTATTAGTTAATGATTTTGATACGTCATCTCGCGGCACAGACACTTGTCGTTAGGTGTCTGTGGATGGTAATTTTGTTGGCATAGACAACCGAAAATATGATGTCGGAATTTAGATTACCAAGAAAGAAACTTTGCAAAAAAATAACTTCATTTGCATTTAAATTCAAAAATTAAATATTGACAGATATTCAAATACTAAATTTGGTGATGGTGGTCTTAGGTCTTAAGGTCTTACCAAGGATTTGAAAGAAATTCTGGATAACATAATTATTATGATAGGCATAGATACTGTGTTAAAGAGATTTAAAGAGACACAACAGATATATCACAATTAAGTTACTACACAATATCACTCAAAATAATGAAAGGAATCGTGTTTAGTAGAGAGAGAGACTCATATTAATTTCTAAATGAAAATGGAAAAGATAAAAAAATTACAAATGATAATAGAACGCCTAAAAGTATGCTCAGCAATTATACAACTTCATTACCCAACATCAATATCAAGTTGACACTCACTAGAATCGTGTACTCTTTTGCCTATTTCTAACAACAAACTACTAATCCCCAGTAAATATTTTATTACCCAAAACTAAAAACGTTTACTAATTTATATTTATTCTGTGTTATTCAATGAAATTTATTTCAATATTAACTCTAATTTATTTTAATTTCCAACCGCCATTCTCACACATTAATGAGTGTGTGTTTGTGTGCAATTGTTTGTATGCCATAAATTGATTGGTAATCTGATTGCAGTGGCCATTTGTTGTAATTAAACTTAGACACCTATTTTGTTGTGCACATGCACACACACTCACGTACACACACGTAGCAGCCACCTTATTAGAGGCTGGCTAACAAACATAATTATAAAATGCATACACATGTCCAATTAAAATATCGTTTTAAATAAATTATTTAAAGCAATTTAACCCTAGACGACCACGGCGGGAATGCGATTATGGGAAAGGCGGAATGGTATTTTGGCAGTTAGGAAAGTATTTTTTAAATTGGGGAATTTTTTCGGCCAAGGATTTGTGGAAGGGAAAAGCGAAAAGCTCTGGAGGTTGATCTTCATTAATAGGCAAATCCATTTCAACACATCTTCATTGACTAATGTATCTGCTAAAGACTTCTTCTTCTAGTCTAGATGAGTTCAATACCTTCTCGTAGAAGAGCCCATGGTCCTACCATAGAAGAGCTCAAAGTCTTCCCATAGAAGTTCTCGGGAACTTCTTATATAAGAGTTGAAGGTCTTTGCCGAGAATAGCTCAAAGTCTTTTCAGAGAAGTGCTCAAGGTCTTTTCTGAGAGGAGCTAAAGGTCTTCGTAGAGAAGAACTCAAGGTCTTCGCAGAGAAGAACTCAAGGTCTTCGCAGAGAAGAGCTAAAGGTCTTCGCAGAGAAGAGCTAAAGGTCTTCGCGGACAAGAGCTCAAGGTCTTCGCAGAGAAGAGCTTAAGGTCTTCGCAGAGAAGAGCTTAAGGCATAGAAGAGCTGGAGGTCTTCGCATAGAAGAGCTCAAGGTCTTCGCATAGAAGAGCTGGAGGTCTTCGCATAGAAGAGCTGGAGGTCTTCGCAGAGAAGAGCTGGAGGTCTTCGCAGAGAAGAGCTGGAGGTCTTCGCAGAGAAGAGCTGGAGGTCTTCGCAGAGAAGAGCTGGAGGTCTTCGCAGAGAAGAGCTCAAGGTCTTCGCATAGAAGAGACCTTAAGGTCTTCGCATAGAAGAGACCTTAAGGTCTTCGCATAGAAGAGACCTTAAGGCCTTCGCATAGAAGAGACCTTAAGGTCTTCGCACAGAAGAGACCTTAAGGTCTTCGCACAGAAGAGACCTTAAGGTCTTCGCATAGAAGAGACCTTAAGGTCTTCGCATAGAAGAGACCTTAAGGTCTTCGCATAGAAGAGACCTTAAGGTCTTCGCATAGAAGAGACCTTAAGGTCTTCGCATAGAAGAGACCTTAAGGTCTTCGCATAGAAGAGCTCAAGATATTCTCATAGAAGAGCTCAAGATATTCGCCGAGAAGGGCTCAAGATATTCGCCGAGAAGGGCTCAAGATATTCGCCGAGAAGGGCTCAAGATATTCGCCGAGAGTGGCTCAAGATATTCGCCGAGAAGATCTAAAGGTATTCGCTTAGAAGAGCTAAAGAGGCCGCCGAGGAAATCCCCTATGGGCCCCCGGGAGAATCCCCTATGGGCCCCCGGGGGAATCCCCTATGGGCCCCCGGGGGAATCCCCTATGGGCCCCCGGGGGAATCCCCTATGGGCCCCCGGGGGAACCCCCTATGGGCCCCCGGGGGAATCCCCTATGGGCCCCGGCGGAATCCCCTATGGGCCCCGGGGGAATCCCCTATGGGCCCCCGGGGGAATCCCCTATGGGCCCCCGGGGGAATCCCCTATGGGCCCCTGGGGAAATCCCCTATGGGCCCCCGGGGGAATCCCCTATGAGCCCCCGGGGGAATCCCCTATGAGCCCCGGGGGAGTCCCCTATGGGCCCCGGGGGAATCTCCTATCCCCGGGGGACTCCACATTTACTTAATACATATGCGGACCCTTCATCTCGACTCTATACACTTATTCTCCTCCAGCTCGTCTACATGGACTCACTAAATGAATTAAATGGACTCTCTGGTCTCCAGCTCGTCTGTATGGACTCTCTGACCTCCAGCTTGTCTGTATGGATTCCCTTGGTCTCCAGTTCGTCTATATGAACTCCCTGGCCTCCAGCTCGTCACACATACCCTGGTCACGAGCTCGACTATGTGGTGGATTCTCTGGCCTCCAGCTCGACTCAATGGCCTCCAGCTCGTCTATATGGACTCCCTGGCCTCTAACTCGTATGTATGGAATCCCTGCGTCTCCAGCTCGTCTATATATTAACTCCCTGGCCTCCAGCTCGTATATACGGACTCTTTGGCATCCAGCTTGTTTATACGGCCTACAGCTCGTCTGTATGAAGCCCCTGGTCTCCTATAGTGTATCTCATATTTATGGGACAGTTTCTGTAACTAAATACCTACTAATAGTCTTATATATGAAAGACTCACATATTGTCTAATATCTACCGAAATTCTGCCATTGAACATAACACAATGCAAAGGTTTTCTCTTTCAGTAACAAAAATAATTCATCCAATTTTTCATAAAATCACTTATTGGTCTTTTGTTGTTTTTTATTCATTTTTGGACTGTCCTTTGAACCCAAAAAATAAAACTATTCCCAGGTGTCCCATACAGATGTCATATTGTCTCTAGTTATTATCCTTGATTATGATTGGAGGTCCCAGGACCGAATAGCCCAACTTTGGCCTTCAACATTTACGAGATATAAACAACAAAAAGAAAAGAGATTTCCAATAGCCAAAACACATGCCTAGCTATTGATTATCCCCCCTCCTCCTCCTCATTGAATCCATGTGGACGGCAGTTATCCTTTTGCAAAATCCTTTCGGCCCCAACATTTAAATTCTCATTAAATTATCATATTTATGTTAAATGTTGTATCGGTTTATCGGAAAGCAGGGAGAAACAAAAAAACCCAAATCGCATATTGTCGTCATATTTAATATAAAATATGCAGAGAACAATGCAGGAGACGAGAAGGATTGGAAAGGACATCCCGGCAAGGTAAGCCGCTCATGGTAAGGCAAGCGGCTTTCATGTCATTCTTGGGGGGAAAGAATTGAAAAGAAAGAAGTTTAGCCAACTGAGAAAGGGAATCAGAGCACAACACTCACACACAGACACACAGATAAATGGAATCACATAAATTCCCCTAGAAAATGATGTGGACTACAAATGTAAGTCGGAGGCATTATCATCGGGAACTATAAAACGAGAAATGCAAGAAAAAAAGAAGAGCATACATTGCCTTAGTACAACTGGGAAAAAAGGAGCAAACGACTGGTAAGTAAAATTACATTAAAGGATACCAGTATGCTCACACACACACTCCTACACACTTACACTACATCGCCTTCTTCCTCCTCTCTGTGGGAGAAGGAGCTCGAAAGAAAATTCTAAATATAATGCGATTTATGCAGCATCGGCCACATCTCAACAAAGTTACGGACAAATGCCACATTGGAAAAGTGGACAAGACATGATGAGACAGACAGACAACCGGACAGACAGGCGGATGGACGGACGGACACACAGATGTACAACAGCTAGTTAACAAAACAATGGTATTGCCTTAGCTGAGGCAGCAGTGGCGATGTGTAGAAGACGACGAAGAAAAAAAACTAAATGAAGATGCTCCTTGGCATGGCAATGTCGCATCTTTCGGTGACGATGACAACAACAACAGCAACCGCAGCACCTAGCCAACGCTACGTTCCAACAGCTATTTCAGCTGCTGCCGTTTTTTTTTTTTTCACTTGCATTGCTAACAACATTTTCTAATGCCGCCAGGCAGCAGCAACATCAACAACAGCAACACCAGCTGGCATTTAGGCACGACTGGCTGCTGATGCGGAATCAGGAGTAGAAAATATTTTATTACACAATAACTGTTGATACTAATGCTCTTTACAAGACACCAGCAATTGCAGTCGAACACACCCTCGCACACCAACCAACCAGCCCGCACACAAACACCCATCCACTTCGTACTCAGCCGTTGGCCACTCATGAATGAAAAGAAATAGAAATGGAGGGAGAAAAAGCAGAGGAAAAACAACAAGGATGTGTTAACTTAAATACAAGACAATTGTCCTGGTTTGGTTTTCAGGAAGCTTTAATGCGAATGCAGTGAGGATAGTGAATTGATATAGATTTCTACGTGGTTGTTACAATTCGTTAAGTCTTCTTGGAAGAGAAGAACCTATTCAGGTTTTAAATGGAAAAGATGTTCATCAAAATTTCAATGACATTTTTTTGCACAGGACACCCTTGTGGGAGAATGTGGGGAATGAAGGCAATAGAGCATTATATCGACGAGCGGACCACAGGGTCTAAATAAAGACCACAGGGTCTATATAAACGAAGGCCAGGTAATCTACACAGACGTGATAGGACCAGGTAGTCTAAAGAGACAAGCTGGACAGCAGGGAGTCTAAATAGTCGAGCTGATGGACCAAGGTGTCTACATATACTCTCATGCCTTCAGCTCGCCTATGTATACACCCTGGTCCATCAGCTCGACAGGGAGTCTATATAGACGAGTTGGAGGCTATAGAGTCTATATAGATAAGATAGAAGCTAGGGAGTCTATATAGACAAGCTGGAGACCAGGGAGTCTATATTAACGAGCTGTAGAATAGGGAGGCTATATTGATGAACTGAAGACTAGGTAGTTCAGATAGACAAACTTGAGGCCAGGGAGTCTATTTGGACGTGCTGGAGGCTAGAGAGTCTATTTAGACGATCTGGAGGCTAGACAAGCCTGGGAGTCTATAAAGATGAGCCGGAGACCCGGAACGATTCCTTATAGACGAGGTTGAGGGCAGGGAGTCTATTTAAATTAGTCGGAGGGAAATTTCCCTGAGGCCAAAGGGGATTCCCCCTGGGGCCAAAGGGGATTCCCCCTGGGGCCAAAGGGGATTCCCCCGGTGCCAAAGGGGATTCCCCCGGGGCCAAAGGGGATTCCCCCGGGGCCAAAGGGGATTCCCCCTGGGGCCAAAGGGGATTCCCGCTGGGGCCAAAGGGGATTCCCCCTCTGCGAAGACCTCCTCTCTGCGAAGACCTTCAGCTCCTCTCTGCGAGGACCTTCAGCTTTTCTCTGCGAAGACCTTAAGCTCTTCTCTGCGAAGACCTTAAGCTCTCCTCTGCGAAGACCTTCAACTTTTCTCCGAGAAGACCTTCAGCTCTTCTCCGAGAAGACCTTCAACTTTTCTCCGAGAAGACCTTCAGCTCTTCTATGGCGAAGACCTTCAGCTCTTCTATGGCGAAGACCTTCAGCTCTTCTATGGCGAAGACCTTCAGCTCTTCTATGGCGAAGACCTTCAGCTCTTCTATGGCGAAGACCTTCAGCTCTTCTATGGCGAAGACCTTCAGCTCTTCTATGGCGAAGACCTTCAGCTCTTCTATGGCGAAGACCTTCAGCTCTTCTATGGCGAAGACCTTCAGCTCTTCTATGGCGAAGACCTTCAGCTCTTCTATGGCGAAGACCTTCAGCTCTTCTATGACGAAGACCTTCAGCTCTTCTATGGCGAAGACCTTCAGCTCTTCTATGGCGAAGACCTTCAGCTCTTCTATAGCGAAGACCTTCAGCTCTTCTATGGCGAAGACCTTCAGCTCTTCTCTACGAAGACCTTGAGCCTTTCTCTGAGAAGATCTTGAGCTCTTGTCGGCGAAGACCTTGAGCTCTTCTCTGCGAAGACCTTGAGCTCTTCTCTGCGAAGACCTTGAGCTCTTCTCTGCGAAGACCTTGAGCTCTTCTCTGCGAAGACCTTGAGCTCTTCTCTGCGAAGACCTTGAGCTCTTCTCTGCGAAGACCTTGAGCTCTTCTTTGCGAATACCTTGAGCTCTTCTTTGCGAATACCTTGAGCTCTTCTCTGCGAAGACCTTGAGCTCTTCTCTGCGAAGACCTTCAGCTCTTCTAGGAGAAGACAGTGAGCTCTTCTCCGAGAAGACCTTGAGCTCTTCTCTGCCAAGACCTGGAGCTCTTCTCTGCGAAGACCTTGAGCTCTTCTCTGTGAAGACCTTGAGCTCTTCTCTGCGAAGACCTTGGACTTTTCCTTGCGAAGACCTTGACTTCTTCTCTGTGAAGTCCTTCAAGGACTCCCTAGACCTTCTCAGCACTTCAAATATTGGAATTCTAACTTTCTATTCCATGGCCATAGACTGTCCTCATTGTATCCATACCGGAATGGGACAGCATTGGTCTAAATGCACCATCTGGCATGTTCGGCATTCCATTGTTGTTATTTTTGTTGTGGCCATATTTGAAAGGATTTTTAAGTTTTTCCAAATGATCATTGGCGCAATGTTCTGCCTGATTCCCTGAAAGGAGTTGGTGGAAAAGAGAAAACTTTCTTCCTCTTCTTCTTCATCGCCAGCCTGACTTCTCGATTCGGTTGAAAGTTTTCTATGTTTTTCATAACTTTTGACAAAAGTATTTCAATAAAAATTAAAAACACTTTTCCATCAGAGTTCCTCCAATGGCTCGTTCGGATTCTGCTGGCAAATGAAAAGAGAGAGAGCAACAACAACCTGTTGCTGTTGTTGTCTGTCTGTCTGTTTGTTTCTGTAATCAGCCAAATAAGTGAGAAAAAATGAGCTGCCCAGTGACTGCAGCCAAGGATGTGTGTTTCTTGGATAGAAAATCCCTGAGGGCTGCAGGACTTTTCTCTCCCTTAGTTAGGTGTGTGTGTGGGAATGTTTGTTCAAAGGGTCCTGTCCTGTACGGTACTGCGTTGCTGTTGCTATTGCTCTTTGTATTACTTTCCATGGAAACGTGTCATTGTCCATCATTGGCAGGGAATTCGATTCGATTCTATTGGACATGTTGTACGTGCTAAAAATTCCAAGGTATCTGCCGACAGATGGACTCCTCCAGCTCCTGTTCGGTTTTCTATAAATATTTGCCTTTGGCACACACACATTGACTGGCAAACAGATAGACAGACGGACAAACTCATATCATATCAAGAATTGCGTGTTGAGTGTCATCGATACATCATCCATGCGGCAGGGCTGACGACAATGCCCCGAGAATTTCCAATTTCCACGAAGAAAGAGAAAAAGGAAAGGTAATGAAATGTAATTTGAATTTTCGTTTGATTTCGAGTTTAATGACCCGAAATGCAATTGAATACTTTTTATTTCTCCTAGACCGGGCCATCATCATAGGTGACGACGGCACACCCCCCCTCTAATATTGGGCACAATGCCCAGTTTCCTTTGGTGATTAATTCTCCCCCTTGTTAGTCATCGGCCTAATAAGGAGAACAAGTCTAGTCTCAAAAGGGATATTCGAACTTTATTTACCTCCTACGAAACTTTTTCAATTTGTTAAAAATTCGTTATTTTGCTGTTGTTGCATTTCTCTCTCCCTCTACCTCTACCTCTCCCTCTCGCTCTGTCATGTGGAAGGATATGGAGATTGTTTAGCCAAGTCATAGATTATGTTGTCCGTGTTGTTATTGGTGTTGCTGCTGTCAGTCTCTTCTTTATTGAACTGTTTTGTAAGAACTTAAACAAACTTGGCAACTGCCAACAAAATCGGCACAAAGTAAATCGACAAATAATAGAAAAAAAGAAGCGAAAAAAACTCAAGAAGATGAAGCGGAGGATAGACTAACAAGCAAAGTAGTTTTATAGTCACATGTGTGTTTGTGTTGAAAGTTTTCGAAAAAAGATAAAGCTACTTAGCTTGTAATGAGGGAGCTAAATGTCACATTTCTGTTGGCAAATGAGAGCAGATAATGTCTGATTTTGAAACTTTACTTTGTAACGATGAGATTAAAGTCTAATTTTACAAAAATAAATGGTACTCTTGGAGAAGAGCTCAAGGTCTTCTCAGAGAAGAGCTAAAGGTCTTCTCAGAGAAGAACTTAAGTTCTTCTCGGAGAGAAACTCTAGGTCTTGTCAGAGAAGAGCTCACGATTTTCTCAGAGAAGAGCTTACCATTTTCTCAGAGAATAGCACACGATTTTCTCAGAGAATAGCTCACGATCTTCTCGGAAAAGAGTTCAAGTTCTTCTCCCAGAAGAGCTTAAGATTTTCTCCCAGAAGACTTTAAGATCTTCTCCCAGAAGAGCTGAATGTCTTCGCCATAGAAGAGCCGAAGGTCTTCTCCATAGAAGAGCTTAAAGTCTCCTCCATAGAAGAGCTTAAGGTCTCCTCCATAGAAGAGCTTAAGGTCTCCTCCATAGAAGAGCTTAAGGTCTCCTCCATAGAAGAGCTTAAAGTCTTCTCCCATAAGAGATTGAGGTCTTCTCCCAGAAGAGCTCAAGGCCTTCTCGCAGAAGAGCTGAAGGTTTTCTTGTAGCTGAAGGTTTTTCGTAGAATAGCTGAAGGTCTTCTCCACATAGAAGAGCTGAAGGTCTTCTCTTAGAAGAGCTGAAGGTCTTCTCGTAGAAGAGCTGAAGGTCTTCTCGTAGAAGAGCTAAAGGTCTTCTCGTAGAAGAGCTAAAGGTCTTCTCGTAGAAGAGCTGAAAGTCTTCTCGTAGAAGAGCTGAAGGTCTTCTCGATAGAAGAGCTGAAGGTCTTCTAAGAAGAGTTCGGGGTCTTCTCCATAGAAGAGCTCGGGGTCTTCTCCATAGAAGAGCTCGGGGTCTTCTCCATAGAAGAGTTCGGGGTCTTCTCCATAGAAGAGCTCGAAGTCTTCTCAATGGAAGAGCTCGGGGTCTTCTCATTGAAGAGCTCGATGTCCTACAGAAGAGAAGAACTGAAGGCCTTCTCGTAGAAGAGCTGAAGGTCCCATCGTAGAAGAATTGAAGGCCTTATATCTTCGCAGAGGAGATCTCATGGTCTTCTCGCAAAAAGCTCAAGGACTTCTCGTAGAATGTTTTCGCAGGAGGAGCCCCAGTAGATTCCCCATTTAACCCGTGGATTCCTCTCGGTCCCGGGTGATTCCCTTTTTGCCCCGGGAGATTCCCTTTTTGCCCCGGGAGATGCCCTTTTGGACCCGAAAAAATTCCCTTTTTCCCAGAGGGATTCCCCTTGGCCCTGATGGATTCCCCTTTGGCCCCCGGGGGTTCCCCTGTGGCCCCAGAGGGATTGCCTTTTGGCTCAAGCTCTCTTTCTCTTTTGGCCCATTGGTTTTACAGCTCAAGGTCATAGATCTGAAGTGAGGAAGTTCTTCTCATCACTTCCCATATTTTGTTGATAACGGCTACCAAATCAATTCCATTGACTCTTCTCATTCTCTCCCTAACGGCATGGGGCAGCATTCTTTTAAATCTGCCATATAAATGACGTCGGGATATTTGTTGTTTTTTGTTTCTTAGAAGGACATGACTATTATTTTTAAATGTCAACCATAAAACCTCAGATTTTTGAAGAAGATTTTTCCAATTAAATTTTTTGTTGCCGAACTTCTCTTCAAATTTCAGCACACATTAATAATTCTCAAAACGAAATTAATAATTCCCCGACAACGTCACGCATAAAATGCCTAGTTACCGCCCAAAGGTGTTCCCTTGATGTTGTTGTAGTTCTTGTGGCCTGCTAAAGGTCAGGCAGGCTTAATTGTTGGCGGACATGACCGTAGCGCCGGCCTAGGGATTATTAACATTCATTATTATTATCATCATCAGCAGCAGCATTTCGCTTTCCACGAATTTGTTTTGTATTCCGATGCCCTGCTGCTGGACATGGGAATTCTGATGAAATCCCTGTTTGAAATATGAATCGGAAACTTTTAGCTGGCCAGGCTAAGTAATGCCATTGCCAAGTGCAACTGAAAAAAAAAGAAATATTTAAAGACAATAATTTGAAGCACTTTTTTGGCAATAATTTACAAAAGTTTGATTAAAAACTCTTCGAGAGCTGATGCGAGAGAACGCCTTTGATTGGCATTGGAAGTTGTTTTTCTAGTCCTTTAAATATCCTTTAAATGGAATTCAAGTGGAATTTCTTAAATTTCCTAGAGGTTGTTGGCTTTTCTTTTCTTTTAATTTTTTTCCTGTAAGCTGTCATGGTATTAAGGAGACAACATGACGCACACACACACACACATAGACATAGACATAGACATCCTGTGTTAACTCATGTGTCGCTAAAAGGATTTACAGACGTCATCAGTTTGGAAAGTGTTAACACTTTTCGTTCATTAGTCCCCGTTATTGACAAGGAGAAAGGATAACTGAAAACCCAAGACAATGGATTAGCGACGAAGGGTTGTTGCGGGTATTAGTGGGGGAGTATGTGTGTGTGTATTTTTCTATGTTTTTTGCCTTTTCAAACCTGTTTTATGACTGGCTGTTGTGTGTCATGTTTTATTGTTAAAACACACATACACGGCACTCACACACACACGCGTACATAAAGCTAAGTCGCAAAGCTGATTGGCAAAACTGCCAAACTTTTTGTTTTTTTTTTGTGTTTTCTTAAAGTTCAGCCATAAAGACTATTTATTATTGTTTTATATGTGTCATTTGTTGCCAGGACATTTTCATGAATATTCAAAGGACCTCATTTCGCCTCCAAAAGGTTGGAATCCCTTTTGTCTTTAAGGATAATGATGGGAAAAGGATTTGTTTAGTCACAACTGAGTGGAGGTAAATTAAGTCCAGAATTATGTGACAACTTTTGTCTGTTTATTTATCTCCCTTAGAAAAGGGGTTAGGCCATTCATGTTGCGGCATCTGTTGTCTGCCAACCGGTGTGACAAGACAAACTTGAACTCAGCCAAGGAGGGAGGGAGAGAGAGACAAATTTATGAATTCAAACTGCTTAAACTGAAGACGGATGTTTTAAGTTGCAAAGAGAACAAAGAGAAGAGCTGGAGGTCCATGAGAAGACCTCGAGTTTTTCCTTGAGAAGTTCTCGAGTTCTTCTTTGAGAAGAGCTCCTCTTCCCTGAGAAGATATCCAGCTTTTCCCTGAGAAGATATCCAGCTCTTCTCTGAGAAGACCTCCAGCTCTTCTCTGAGAAAAACTCCAGCTTTTCTCTGAGAAAACCTCCAGCTTGTCTCTGAGAAGACCTCCAGCTCTTCTATGAGAAGACCCCGAGTTCTTCTTCAAGGATACTTCGAGCTCTTCTATGAAAAGACCCCGAACTCTTCTCTGAGAAGACCCCCGAGCTCTTCTATGGACAAGACCCCCGAGCTCTTCTATGGAGAAGACCCCCGAGCTCTTCTATGGAGAAGACCCCCGAGCTCTTCTATGGAGAAGACCCCCGAGCTCTTCTATGGAGAAGACCCGCGAGCTCTTCTATGGAGAAGACCCGCGAGCTCTTCTATGGAGAAGACCCGCGAGCTCTTCTATGGAGAAGACCCGCGAGCTCTTCTATGGAGAAGACCCGCGAGCTCTTCTATGGAGAAGACCCGCGAACTCTTTTATGGAGAAGACCCGCGAACTCTTTTATGGAGAAGACCCGCGAGCTCTTCTATGATGAGAAGATCTCCAGCTCTTCTATGATGAGAAGATCTCCAGCTCTTCTATGATGAGAAGATCTCCAGCTCTTCTATGATGAGAAGACCTCCAGCTCTTCTATGAAGAAGACCCCGAACTCTTCTAAGGAGAAGACCCTGAGATCTTCTATGGAGAAGACCCCGAGCTCTTCTTTGGAGAAGACCCCGAGCCCTTCTATGAGAAAACCTTGAGCTCGTCTATGAGAAGACCTCGAGCTCGTCTATGAGAAGACCTCGAGCTCGTCTATGAGAAGACCTCGAGCTCGTCTATGAGAAGACCTCGAGACCGTCTATGAGAAGACTTCCAGCTCCTCTCTGGGAAGACCTCCAACTCCTCTCCTGGAAGACCTCCAGCTCTTCTCTGAGAAGTCCTCCAGCTCTTCTCTAAAAAGTCCTCAAGCCTTTTTACGAAAAGACCTCAAGCTCTTCTACGAGTAGATCTCATCTCTTCTATTTTGACTTCCTTCAATGATTCCTTCTGAACTCTTCTCCTTATTTAATTTAATTTAATTAACAGTTCCTTATCACATTTTTAATTTTTCGAATTCTTTTGTTTTAGAGAGCCATAATCTGTAACCGGGCCACTGAAGTTTAGATTGATTCCATAAAAGTTTTTTATTAACTGAAAATCTCTGCTCCCAAGCCACTTCCCAAGTAAAACCAAAATAAGCCTCGTTTTATCATCACCATCTCTGTCGTTGACAGCAATAGATCCGGCAGTTAACCATAAACTGCCGTTCCTTCAGCTGTTGAAAATTAATGGAGTAAATAAAAATTGTCAGTTTATGATTTTGCGGTTTTATGGCACAGAGTTCAAAGGATTTGAACGGTTTTTCTTTTCATTCCTTTTTTTTGTTGGTAATTTATGTGGCACTTTTCCGAGATTAGTATTTTGTTTTTATTTAAAATTCGGCGTTTCTCTCCTATTCAACCGCTCTCCCTATGGCTCGTCATTGGCCTGCGAGGCTAGGCAAGTTATTGTGCACTTGTCTTTCGCCACTCTGATTTATGACGCCAAATAAAATGTATTATTTGAATCATTTTTCCATTGGGCGCCACCTCCGCCATCACCACTGTCACCATTCATCATCTAGCAAGGATTAGCTATGTCGTATTTATACGTTATCACAACAATAATCATTTGCATACATGGAGTGTATGTATGTGTGTGTGTGTGTGAGTGAGTGAGTGCGCGTCGAGGCATATGTCTACAAAATTTGTAGCAAAAATGAAAAAATAATTGCCTTAACACCCCCGCTGCTAGCCGGCCGGCCGGGTTTGCTCCCAAGTTGTTTTTCCTTTTTTTTGCCAAAAATAATCCAGATTTTTTTGTTGTTGCCATAATTTACGAATTTTGTTGTTAACAAAAATGTTTTAAATTCGTTTATGATTTAAATGCCGTTCCATTTTCCAATTCAAATAATTCCTATTTTTATTAATCATACGTCATGTGGGCCTTGTTACTGGGGGCAACCATAAAATATGCCCCGACACGTTTTTTTGGTCATATATGAGAGTGTGTGTGTGAGTGTTGTGTAAATAATAAATTCTGCAATACTTACAGATGTACATGCAGACACACACATGTGTAAATACTGCGTTTATTTTGAAAAACAGTAAAACCTTCTCCTTTCTTCTTCTACGAAACTCAGTTATGCCAATCAGAGAGGGAGAGAGAGAGAGAGAGAGTTGTTCACTTTGAGAGAGCATACATGCAAAGGTTTTTTGTTGGTCTATTTAATTTTAATCTTCTATGAGTTATGTTCACATGTCTCACCTCTCGCCAACACCAGGTTCCACTGTCCATCTCTGTGTTTGGACAACAACATGTGCCATAACATTTTTCGGAGATAAGAAAACACAGCTCTCACCTCTAAATGCTTAACTGCATAAATAAACAAATTTTTCAAATCTTTTCTAAATACAAGGGGTGTTTGCAGCAAACAAAACGATAGTGCACCACTCGATGGTCCTCAGAGTGTAGGAGATAGGGTATGCGGTCTGAGTCCATATAAATTCCGGATTTCCAGACTTCTAAAGGACTTTTAAGGGTCAAATAAATCTTCAGATTTATGAATTATATTTGAATCTCTTTTATGTTCTGGCAATTGTTTGGCCATCATTTCCTCTGGAGGAACTTTATTCCATTTCTCACCCCTTTTCCTTATCAAGACCCCCGGAGACTTTAACAACTAAGCTTCTCTCATATCCACCTACCAAATATGTCTGTATTTAAACAGAGATCATTTGCTTGCAGACATTTGATGGACTTGTCTCTGCTTCTCCATCGTTTAAAGCTTTACAAAGCTCCTCGGAATTATAATTTCCCTATCAGTTGACAATTGCAATGCCTAGTTACAATTTTTGCATGACAGTTACAACTGGCAACAACGACAGCAAAACAAACAAGGGGTTTTCCAGCCGTCTGCCAGTCTATCTGCCTGTCTGGCCGTCTGATGGGCATAAATGCATTTTCACAGCACGTGCAATTAGGAAAATTGCACCGAGTGGGAATCTGATACCGATAACACCTTACAAGCCTTGTACAAATTCGGAACACGTTGCTGGAACAGACACCGGACAGGATGACAGTTCATAGTTGGGGATTGTCACATCATTGTTGACTAAAACTGATAAATAAATAACAAATCCTTACAAGCAGATTTTTTTTGTTGCTGTTGCAAATTTGTAACTACATTGTCGGAACATGTTCAGGGATGGCAAACAAATGAGATAATGTAATAGGATGGGGTGAAAATGTTGGGAATTCTGTAGATCTTTTATGAAAAGAGAAGAGCTCCAGTTCTTTTGTGAGAAGAAGGAGATCTCCAGCTCTTCTGTGAGAAGAGAAGAGCTTCAGCTCTTTCTTGAGAAGAGAAGAGAAAAGCTTCAGCTCTTCTATGGGAAGAGAAGACTTCCAGGACTTCTATGGAGTAGACCTCCAGGAATTCTATGGGAAGAGAAGACCTCTAGGTCTTCTATGGGAAGAGAAGACCTCCAGGTCTTCTATGGGAAGAGAAGACCTCTAGGTCTTCTATGGGAAGAGAAGTCCTCTAGGTCTTCTATGGGAAGAGAAGACCTCCAGGTCTTCTATGGGAAGAGAAGACCTCTAGGTCTTCTATGGGAAGAGAAGACCTCTAGGTCTTCTATGGGAAGAGAAGACCTCTAGGTCTTCTATGAAAAGAGAAGACCTCCAGGTCTTCTATGGGAGGAGAAGACTTCCGGTCTTCTATGGAGAAGACCTCCAGGTCTTCTGTGGGAAGAGAAGACCTCGAGCTCTTCGATGGAGAAGGACTCGAGCTCTTCGATGGAGAAGACCTCAAGCTCTTCTATGGAGAGAAGACCTCAAGCTCTTCTATGGAGAGAAGACCTCAAGCTCTTCTATGGAGAGAAGACCTCAAGCTCTTCTATAGAGAGAAGACCTCAAGCTCTTCTATGGAGAGAAGACCTCAAGGTCTTCTAGGGAGAGAAGACCTCAAGGTCTTCTAGGGAGAAAACCTCAAGGTCTTCCATGTAGAAGACCTCAAGGTCTTCTATGGAGAAGACCTCAAGGTCTTCTATGGGAAGAGAAGACCTCCAGGACTTCTATGCGAAGAAAAGACCTCCATCCTCCAGATCTTCTATGGAGGTCTAAAGATCTTTTATGAGAAGAAGACCTCAAGCTCTTCGGCCTATTAGAGATCTTCTCCACCCAGAGAATCTTTTAGAAGCCTTCACAACATAAAAGTCCTTTTACATATATTTTCTACACAGAAGGCCCTCTAAAAATCTTTTCTACATAAACAACCTTTCGGAGATCTTTTCTACGTTGTAAAAAGCTTTTAATCTATAGAAACCCTTTAGAGAGGTCACCTGCTTCAGAGAGTTCTATAAAATGGTACTGTTGCCGAAAAATCTCTTCCTAAAAGTCTTCTATTTAAGGAGGCATTTAAAAAGGACGATTTTATTCCAAGCATCCAATTTGTTCTTCAGGGTTACTCATCTTGTCGTAAGATCCTTTTATATCTCCCATGATTGCAAAAATTCCTCAGGCTGGCTTTAATTTTGCATAGAACTACAACTATTCCACAGAATCCCAACACACCAGAAACTGTGTGTTTTTGAAGCCTTCTGCAACATGACTTGTTTTTGCCAAGTCATGGTGTTTCCTACCATTAGATGGCCATGGAGGCAATTTGCTACAACAAAATGTCCCAAACTCATTTACACCCACCCTTCCTGCAAGTGTAAATCAAAAATCTTTTGTTCGAAAAGGAAAACTAAATGAAAAAATATCCATCAACTTCAACAAAGGAACTACGGGAAAGGAAAAAATGAATTGAGTCAGAGGAGGAACAAAAATAAAATCTTGGAAAAAAAATTCAGTTTTGTTGTGTAACCAAAGATTATTTACATATTTGCTTTAATAAAGTGCGTAGTTTTTCCTTGGCAAGGTTCACTGCTGAGAACTTTATGGGTTGTTCTTCAGCGTGTCGTTGTTATGATACACCACATATGTATATTAATATATGAAGGAGGTCACGGTGCCGTCCTACAACCTTTATTTTCTTTATTTGCTTATGTAAATTTGTTGATCGACTTGTTTGTTGTTGTTGTTCTATTTTCTTTTATTTTTTGATCAAATATAAATAAATCCGTGAATAAAAATATGAAAAGTAGCTATGGATGCATGTATGTGGGTGTAAAAAATCAAAAATATGTTTATTTTATAAATTTGTTTGTAAATACGTATTAAAGCGGTAGATTCCGCAAAATTCAGACAATATAGGCATAAATAATTTTCTCTCATAGGATGTAGTATCTATTACAAGCTTGAAATACCAAATTTGAAACAATTCCAGTGAATAATGTCCCTAACATCATCAAAATACCGAATATCGGGGAGGTGCCGTTATATGGGGGCTATACGAAGACGTGGACCTTCACGGACAATTTTCTGTCATAGGCTGTAGTATCCATTACGAACTTCAAATACCAAATTTGGAAAATTTCTGGTGAATAATGTTGCTTAAATCCCCAAAATACCGAAAATAGGGAAATGTGGGGGCTATACGATGACGTGGACCGGCACAGACACTTTATATCTCAGGCTGTATTATCCATTACGAACTTCGAAAACCAAATTTGAAACTATCCCTGTAAATAATGTTGGTAAAATATTCAAAATATCGAATATCGGGAGGTACCGTTATATGGGGGCTATACGAAGACGTGGACCGGCACAGATGCTTTTCTGTCTTGGGCTGTAGTATCCATTACGAACTTCAAATACCTAATTTGAAACATTTCTGGTGAAAAATGTCGCTTAAATCTCCAAAATACCGGAAATAGAGGGTACTATTATATGGGAGCTATATCAAAACGTGGACCTACATGGGCCATTTTCAATACCAAAAGTCCTGCAGATATAATATACATTTCAATAAAATTTAATCAACCTACTTCATTTCGTTCGGAAGCTAGGGTGATTTCCACAGAGGGACGGACGGACATCGCTAAATCGACATAGAATTTTATGCTAATCAAGAATACTTCGAGGTGTTACAAACGGAATGACAAACTTAATATACCCTCCATACTACGGTGGAGGTTATAAAAATCTGAAAACTTTATGAATATCATTAAAAATCAATTCCAGTTTTGGTATGTAGGTATTTTAGGTAATAGATTTTTTAATAATTTCCTACCAGATGCATTGCAAGCTATGTCAAAAAATACCCACTTTAGAAATGTTTAAGATGATGTTAGTAACAATTAAAATAATACAAACCCCTTTGAGTTCTACTATACAGATCGAATACCTCCACGTCAACATATAATTTCCCATCCCTATATTAGCTTTTGTTTCATATTTCCGGAATTGAGTTCGTAAGATTTATTTCTATCTATAGATTCTTCTTCATTACGTCTGCCCTTTTCATTCTCGACAATTTTCGTTTTCATTACATTACTTATCGTCTAAGGGCATCAGCTTCATTGTCCCTAAAATAAGAAAAATATTTTTAAATTTGTTGCTATTTATACTCTTTAACAACTTACCACTTTGTGTAGCATATGTTCAGGAGGCCACAAATTTTACAGATAATAGCATAATCTGATAAATCTCTTTGAAGCCTTATTTTATATTCTCCAACAACATCCTACCCTCCCCCCCTCCTGCAGCATACTTTTAATAACATTCTCCCCAATCGTTTATATTTACAACGATAATTCTACATAATTTACTTAAATTGTCCTCCTTCACTACCCGCAAAGCGTTAGGGAAGTCTAAACTTTGACGGTAACGAAAGCATGGCATAAACAATTGCATTTTCCCTTTAATATCAAATCGTTGGCACACAATGCTTTTGTTCCTGGTACTTATTTGCAATTTAGCCCGCAACTCCAAGGGATGAGAAGTAGACAAAAGGCGAGGTAAAGTGCAATTCCCTTTGCTGCCATTGAAATGTGCATTGCCTGTGGGAACATTGAAGTCACGATAACAGATGCGCTGGGCAGCTGCAACCGCACCACAGAGTAGTCTCGTTGATTTTTTTGCTTCAACACCATTTAATCTTCTCAATTAATTGTCCTGCCATAGTTGGCCACACATCTATTTTTTTCTGTTGCCGCCTCAATGACGATGATGGCAGCAGCAGAAAACAAAAGGACTTTGTTGCATTAGATTTAATCTGCAAAATGGGCATTAATGTTAATAATATTGAAAATTTATTAATATAACAGCAAATATTAAAAAATTGTTTTTGTTTTCTAAAACAAATTGCATGCTATTAGTTTTAATAACAAAGCATTTTTAATTTCAAAATTGTTGATTTGATAGATATAGACTTACTAGGCGCTTTAATACAGATGTATGGTTGCATGTTCACAATTTAATCTAAATGGGATGCTGCAATCCATCAATTGTGTTTGGTTTGGTAGGACTGGAAACAAGAGGGTAATCCCCCCGGACATACTTATTGTGGGTAATCCCCCCGGATATACTTGTTTTTGTTCCAATTGTAGTAATTTCCACATTTTATCCATTGAATAATGGAGTGCAATGCGGTTTTCCGAAAATAACACCCAGATCTTCATACTTCCTTTAAAATACATATATAATGTGGGGGTGGATCTGCTTTCCTTCAACACTAGTCCATCTCCGGCTATCAACATGGTCCCGCAACATACCGACTATAGTTGGCCGGCTTTGCTTTTAGTAAGCCCAAGTGACCAGAAGTGCCTTTTTTGGGGAACAAAACAGAGCTATTATTCCTTTTAACGTTCTCGATTTAAATATCGCGATATTGTGAATTGAGTTACCAAATTGTTCTCCGCTTTATTTTTGGCCATACCAGCAACTAACAATAGCGTTGTGGTTGTCCAAGCGGCGATGGTGCTGCCTCAAAGTCGTTAAATTCAATATGAAATTAACATTTTTCTCTTCTTCTTTTAAAATGTATTCATCAACTGTGATTGGCAGAGAAGAAGAAGAGTCATAATGACAGACTGGGGGAATTGAATTGTGGCGATTTTAATCGTTCTCTTTTGTATTTGTCTCTGAATTTATACGAATCAATTTGTTTTTAGCCATTTTCATTTTTCATTATTCCCTCTTCTGTCGTTATTAGTATTTTTGTATAAAAATAAAAACACAATATGAAATTAACATTTGTCTCTTCTTCATTTACGATGTATTCATCAACAGTGAATTGCAGAGAAGAAGAAGAGACAATATGATACTCCTGATTTAGACAGGGAGAGTTAACTTTTAACGTTATCTTTTGTACTTGCTTCCTTAATTTTTGTTTTCAGCCATTTTCGTTCTTCATTATTCCGTCTTCTGTCGTTGATATTAATATTTTTGTATAAAAATAAAAACACAAAAGGATACTGGTCATTCCTTCAATTGTATTGAAATTTTTCAAATATACATTTCTCTTTCTTCTTTCTCTCTCTCTCCTACAGAGACTTGTCACAAGAAAGCTTCCTAATATAAATTGGGATATTCTATTTATTTATCTATGCTTCTGCTTCAAAGTAATTGAAAATACTGTATTGCAGACAAGAAGAAGAAACTGGTATTGTCATGTCCTAATGCCAGGCTTATATGTCTCTAGTTTCTAGTAATTTTCATATATTTTCGTATTTCCATTCCAAACCCCTAATATGTTATTCCATGATAATAGTTCCTTCCCAAAATACGTATATTATTGAACCAATAATCTACCTCATTATTTAATAAATATGCTTTTCAATTCATTAAGAGAACAATTTCACTACATACTTATTATAAATTACTATTGTCACAAATTAAGTCGTACACACACACAATCACACTCAGTTTATAGTTCTGCTCCCATTGAATCTGTCCACAATTTCATTTGTCATAACCACAATCTCTGTGGTCGAATTCTGTGAAGTGTGAAGAGGAGGTGTTGGAAACAACACATGAGCATAAATATATATGTGCCTGGGACCACACCCAGTCATTTGCTGTAGTAGTTTATAACATTTAATACTCACTTAAAGCCAAATTATGTTTTGGCTCATTTCAGTTATTAACAAAAACAACAACAACGGGAAAAATATGTTATTCAACTTGGCCATAACACAAAGAAACATTATGTTTTTCATTATACTTATTACTACTATGAAAACACTCACACACCACTAATAGTACCATTAGGTAAAATAACACCAACAACAACCATGATCCTGAATATGTTCTAAATGGTCAAAGGTATTTATCAAAGGCCTAATTGCAGAATGTAGACATTAACTCGGGAAGTCCTTTTAACCACACACGTGACCCAAGGAGACGGTTGTCAGTCAGTCAGTCTGTGTGTGTGTGACCAGATGTGTGTGGGTTTGTGTGCTGCTGGAGAGCAAAACTACCAAATACTCATTTCTTATGTTAGCTACACGTTTGCCAGCCATCTTCATCTCCCCATTGTGGATTTGTTTTTAATTGATGTAAGACATAAAATTCACATCCATTTGTCTATTTATGTTTAATGTTGTTTTCGTTGTTGTTTCTGGTAATTGGAATGGTTTTGTACGACAAAGCAAATCAAAATAAATGTCACTTTCAACATTGAATACAATGTAATAAGGTCAAATAATAACTATTAAAGTAAACAAGCTTGATGTAAAAGAAGTTAATGTAAATTGTAGTATACTTTTAGGTGTCAGTTATATTTAAACCGGTCCTCTTTGCAAAGAAAAGGAAAGAGAAATGAGTATTTAAAGATGATCGAAATAGAATTGAAGCTAACCATAATATAAAAAAGCAGATAGGTGATTTTTAAAGCCACACTGGAATCATTTTTGGACTCTGTGAACACGAAAGAAAACACTGATTACTTGTAGAGAAAAAGGACATAATGTTCAACAAACTGTGTGTTAAACTGTAGGTAAACCATTAAATTATCTTAAAAAGGAAAATATTGTTACATGGAAATAAAACATTAAAGATCTCTCGTATGAAGCTTTTCCGTAGCCAAAAAGCAGAAAACGGAAAACTACGAAAGGTAGTTTACAATTCATGGTAGTCATATATAAAGTGGCTCTTTCACATTTTTAGTCATACTTGAAGCCGTTTTCTCCTCGCATCGAGTGGGACTATATCACTTTTAAATGATTATTAAAATATTTGATATTAGTTTTTTTATTTTAAATGTTAAGTTTCATTAGCTTATACAAAAATCAACTGGGCCCCACCAGAGGAATTACACATATCTTGAAAGATAATCCCAATAACACAGGGGACTTGAAAATATGTTACAACTATTTATTAACTTAAATGTATCATCAGTTTATCCAGGCGTCTAATTCTTTTTCTTCTTGTTCTTTATTGCATTTCCTTTGGCTTTTCTTTTTGAGCCAGCTTTGGAGGATTTCTGTTTTTCTTCGGGTTCTTCTTCATTGCTACTGTCTCCTGCACCATCTCCATTGTCGTCGTCACTATTATCCTCATCGTCTTGGGCGTCGTTTCCATTGTCACTAAAAAAAATTAAAAACAAATGATGATTCGTTCCCCATTTAAACTCCTTCCTCCCACTCACCATATTGTCTGCATATTATCAAACATATTTTCATATTCTTCATCCTCGGATACATTGCCTCCTTGAGTTTTGTTGGCTTTCTTTTTATTTTTACCATTTGATTTGCCGCCGTTTTCACCTTCTATCTCTTCGCCATCTTCCGCGGCATTTGGATTTTCCATGGATTCACGTAGAAGTACCCGGGTTGCTTTAGACTTAACATAGCACTGATACAACATAACACAGGAGTCCACATTGTGTACACGCACATAACGATCCAAACAGGCAGAAGCCAAGTATTTACCCGAAGCATCCAAATGCAAGTCACTAATGCCTCCCGTAAAACCTTTATAGGTATGGACAAAGGTCTTCATGCGTCTGATGTCAAAAGCCTACAAAAAAACAATTCATTACCATCATTGCAAAAGTAACCATGGACATCTAAACCTACCTTCAATGCCCCCATTGTGGTACCGGTGTAAATGTAATTTCCATTTGCTGCCAAGGTGGTGAAGCTCATTTGATCTTCCGTGGCATAGCACTGAACTGGGCGTCTTTGTTTTCTTGTATCATACAAACGTACATAGCCATAACGCGAGCATGTTGCCAATGTATGCGGAGAATCAAAGAATCCCACATCACAATCCCATATTGGCACCTCAAGTTGCAAGTAATCATTGGGTAAATTCTTTGATGTAAAAAGCTGCTTTCCCCCGGCAGCCATATCGAAAATCTTCAGATTGTTTTGTCTGCCCTTGCCACCGACAGCAACTATGTTGCGATCGCTGGGACACTGTCTTAAACGTGACATATCATCACCCACTTTGTCCAACAGCAGTTTGGGTTGTTCTTCATCAATGTCACCATCATCGTTTATGGCCACACTGCGTATGTGTCCATTACCGAAGCCAGCAACAACACAGTTATCATAACGCGCCAAGCCCACAATGGGAGACTCCTCGAAATCAATGGTGTATTGTGTATGACCGGTACGTACCGAGTGCACCTGCGCCGTGGACTTCCCCCGACCAATAAGTATCTCTGATTTATTGGCATTCGCAAAACTTAAGCTGGTTATATGCGAATCTTTGTCCAATTCGTTGAGATCTTGTAAGTTGGACTGCTTGAAGGGCTTGTCTTCATACGCAGGCAGTAACTCTGAAATAAAGTGAGTTTTTTACGAACAGCTTGAGAGAAATTTGATGTTTACTTACTTTTGAAGGTCCCCGTTTTGGTCCCCACATAAATTTCATGGTTTTCGGTGTAATTTGGACTTTTCAAATTGGCTGTGGTCCACTTCATTTCGGAAGAATGTCTTGTGCCTTGGCCAGCAAATAAGAAATAAACAGAGAATGCTTCCACGTGCCTTTCAAAGAGAGTATTCAACAGTGTGGCTCTCTTAAACAGAGATACCAATTCACAGCTGTGAATATGAATGCAAAACGGAATTCAAGAGAAAAAGTCACGAATATGATGGGTGAATTGATAACCCTTTTCTGCTAATCACGAAAACTGATAACACGCTCCTGTTATCGCAAAAGAGGCACTGGCGAAAACAAACTGTTTATGGAATGACGTAGTATAAGGAAACATATAAAAATCTACTTATATTTGAAAAAACATTTAAATTTTTTTGACATATCAATGCTCCCAAGCGTTGATGCATCTACCTGTATTCTTCTGCCATGGCATGGCCTAAGTATACCCCTTCCAAGACAGCTGATTATGCATTATTGTGATTGGAATGACAGCACAAAAGTCAAGTCAACGAAAAGTACGTCTATACATATGGTACACAAAATCAGATGGCTGCACGTCATTTCTCCTTTCTTTACAAACATTTCAGAAGGTTAAAAATATAAAAAATATATTAACTAAATGGCTAACTAATATTCCGTCGGCATAACAAAACATAATTTTTACTCCAAGCAAAAAGGCTAAAGTCGAAAAAAAACAAATGTTGATATAAATTATTAAATAAATTACTTAAATGATTGTAGGCAGAAAATATTGTGAGATTTGTGTAGAATAATTTAAATAATACCGGATTTTTTAAACTGCAATATCAGTCTCATTGCCTAATCGGCATACATTGCATTTTCGCCAAATTGTCTTCCTGTCTCCTTAGATTTTTTCGAAATTTTTCCCAGAGGTAGGTGGTATTTATACCCTGATTCCGGGAAACTCTTTTTTTATTCATCAAAAACGATATAATGATATATATGATTACTTATATATTTTTGTAGTCTAAACATTTTGAGAAACTATTTCTTTAATATCTGAAATAAAAACTAATAATTTATATAAAGAACTAAATGTATTTTATGTGTGCAGAATAGTTAATATAACAATAACAATTAATATAACAATACAAATACTGCTGCCTTTGTGGAGTTGATAATTCGTTGCCCGTCCGAGACCCGAAATGGCTTTACAAAAGGTGCGAGATGCCTCTTTGGTTTTTCGAAATCTCAATGGGATCCTAAATGTCTATAAACCGGCTGGCATGAAAATCAAGCATGTTCGTGCAGCTATTTTACATAACATTTGTGAAGGTTTGCTGGCAAACTATTAATCTTAACCGAAGCCACCAATTTTAATATTTTCCTAACTCTTTCAGACTTAAATGCCTTGAAGGCTAATAACGAACCCGAAGCCCATCAAATACCTCTATTGGAACCAGGCGGTGCTGCAGACCCTTTACTTAGGAAGGTGAACTCATTAAATCTAGCTGAACATGTTCTTAGCACGGGGCCACGTTATCAGATGGAGGACATACGTTGTGCAACAGTTGCCAGTTTGGGTGTCCACACAAGCGGAGTTTTGTGTAAGTAGCTTGGAATTATTGTGATCCGTAATACTCAAAATTATGTATCTTCCCTTAGTATTTGGTATTAACAAAGGCCTCAAACAATCAATGAGAATACAACGCAATCGCCCCATACGAGCCTACCATGTCACCGGCCAATTGGGCAAGGCCACTGAAACACATTTGCCAGATTCGCACACAACGCTGAAGGCTAACTACCGCCATGTCCATCCAGACCGCCTAAGTGCCTTAGTCTCTTCCCTGCAAGCCTCACATCAACGCAAAATGTTCGAATTGTGTGGCGTGGATATGCAGTCCCAGGCAGCCTATGAAATTGCCTGCAAGGGCCTAATACGACCTGCCAACAACAGCCAGCCCATCATCTATGGCATTAAATTAATTGATTTCCAAAAACCTCATTTTACATTGGAAATTCATGCCATTAATGAATCGGAAAGTTATTTAGCCACACTTGTCCATGAAATTGGTATTGAACTGCGTACCGTGGCCCATTGTACAGCGTTACGATGCATCCGCCATGGGAAATTTTCAGTCGAAGGAGCTTTGTTGCGACATGCCTGGAATTTGCCGGGTGTTGTGCGTAATATGCGAGAGCAAAAAGAGATTCTAGAGGCACATCCTTACTTGTTGAAGCAAGATCGCATTGAATTACGGAATTAATGAGGTGTGATTTTTTGATGGATCGTCATCATCATCACCATAAGTAGTTGTTTTGAGGCTGTGTAGGTTAATTGAATATCTGTATATACAGTAGGGGACAATAACGAGTGCACACGGGCTCATAATTTAGATTTTAAGAATTAAAGGTGTTGAAATTGTTATATATTTAAATAAATGGAAATTTATTGTAATGTCGGTAGGCCAACTACTTAATTAACATTTTTAAGTGATGATCGTTAACGCCCTGAGTCCCTTTGATCTTATTTTGGGACTAGCTTTGGAACTCATTATTTTCTGAAATCTTGGAACCCATTCCCCTTTTCTTTGGTCCACCTTTTGTTGTTAGCAATTATGTTTGTTTTTCTAGTCTTGATGTTTTTAAGACCATTTTATGCCCCTCCACTTTTTACTCACCTATGGATGGTGGTGCTGGCCAACAAACTTGACATGCGACACACACATACGCACCACCCATAACAACACTTTGCGAAAGAGCAACATTCAGGCATCTCATGGCGCATGCCTCCTGCACCGGCCCATAAACAACAACATCCGCGACAGCCAAACGAAATGAACGAACGAAAGACTTGTGGTGTTGCTTGTTCTCTGTAGGAGTGTGTGATGATCTTCAAACGAATTTCATTTGAATTTATTAAACGGTTAGGATCGCAAGTGTGCGTATATATCATCTGTTGAATGGTCTAAAAATATATATTCCTTCTCAGCATATAAAAACTAAAGTGAATAGAACCCGAACATCGCCATCAGAAAAAGACGTACGCGACGCCAGCATCTTTTCTTCAGTTTCCACCGCTGCGGTGCAAGTACTAAAGTTAATGAATTATTGAATCGATGATAACTAACTAACAAATAAATAAATAAATCCAATAGCAAATAAACAAGCGAACACTGGTGAAAGGGAAATCCTTTTCGATTCCTTACTTCAACAACAATAACAATCAGCGAAATGTCTTCCGCCGGCAGTGATAAATCCGATCGTTGTGCCGTGTGTCAGGTGCCAGCCACTTTGACTTGCTCGGCATGCAAAAGTGTTAAGTATTGTGGCAAAGATCATCAGCGTGAACATTGGCAGGAACACAAAGTAGAATGCGAAAGCTCGTATAGAATTGAAAATGACGCAATTTTGGGTCGCCACCTTTTGGTTACGCGCGACATACAAGCCGGCAATGTTATCTTCGAGGAGAAGCCATTGGTGGTGGGGCCCAAGTGGTTTGTTTCGGAGCGAGAACAAGAGGTGCCCGTTATGCCCTGTGTGGGTTGTTATACACCCTGTCGCATTGGTGGTTTCAGCTGCACCAAGTAAGTTATATAATTTGGAATCATCTCAAAAGCGCTCTCACAACAACACAAACAACTCCATTCCCACTCTCAGGTGCCAGTGGCCTTGTTGCTCACCCCATTGTGAAGATATTGAAAATCCCAATAGCCATGGCATAGATTGTGAGATCTTAAGATTGGGCCCTGGACCAAAAACAACAAGTGACATCAAAGCCATGACCGACTACTACAGGCCGGATGCTCTGCTGGTATTGAAATGTCTGCTGTTGCAAAAGCAAAATCCCAAAAAGTGGAAGAAGCTAATGAAGATGCAGAGCCATGAAGAGGACCGCGAAGGATCAGAGCTGCAAGAGTATGTATTATTGAAAACATGACATAAGTAAAACGTTGGCACTGTAGCTAACTGGTGGCTGGCTACATACATATATGCGTCACAATGGATGATGTGTGTGCCGCCTGCACGTCTGTGTGCTCTTTTTGTTATTTTTTCTGTTCTTTCGTTCTTCTAGAGATGCCGAAAAGCGTGTCGTCACATATTTGATGAAGAACTTTTTGGAACCGCTCAAAAAGAGGGAGGAAACGGCCAAAGAAAAGCTACTCGAGCAATACGATGCAAAAATCCTGCGTCGCATCTGTGGCATCATAGAAACCAATTATATGGTCATTAGCCTTTCAACGGGTCTGGATCTGAGTGGGGTCTTCTTTACCGCCTGCATGATGGAACATTCGTGCATGCCCAACAGTTATTTCCAATTTAATGAATGTGATGGCTGTAGTATTTCCGTTATTGCGGGACGAGACATCAAAGAGGGGGAGCACATCAAAATTATGTACACCAATATGTTGTGGGCCACCCAAATGAGGCTGGAACACTTGCAGATCACGAAACATTTCAAGTGTCATTGTGAACGTTGTACAGATCCCACGGAATTGGGTAGCTATTTCAGTGCCCTAAAGTGTGCCGGTGATGTGAATACAAAATGTGATGGTGGCATTCAGTTGCCCAAGGATCCATTGGATAAGAAAACCGATTGGATATGCAATAAATGTCCCATGGTGGTCAATGGTGAACAGGTGAGTTGGGATAATAAAATTGTGCTCTAGGGAAGGCTTTTTAAAAGAGATCAGTTAGCCAATTCAGAATCGATGATGGGTAGGAGAGTAAAAATTAAGGAACTTTGATGCAGGGCCAAGTGTTTCATGGCCGATTGATACTATCCTTACGACTTAGGGCAGATTTTTGAAACTTTAGATTCAGTACAAAAAATGCAGCACATTGTTTTCTTTATCTGGCACTTCTCTTGCGACACTTTAATTTAAAAATTAATGGAAGTTTGAGGTTTATTCAAAATTTCAGGACTTCAATACGAAAACTTTTTTTTTCATTCCAAAATCCAAACATTTATTCTCCCCAAAAACAGTATTGACATAAAACTCAGGTTAAGCTGCAATGGCATTAATGAGTAGTTGTTGTTGTAGCAGCTTATACTGCCTTCTCAATCGGTTTCTGCCTCTAAGTTCAGTCTCAAAAAGGATGCAACCTGTACGGGTTTGGTCCACACCGAGACTGGAGTTGTCTGGACAGCGAAAAAGGTGCAGCGTGTCATGTGGTCCTGTGCAGATGTGCTGCACATCGCTGTCGATCCGTGCCCAATAGGAATTAAAGGGATCCATGAGTAGTTATACAATTTGTGGAAGATGGCCGGGTTAAAGATGTACATTTCCCCCATTTTCTACCAACAGACTCAAATATCGTCTACCAAGGAATGGGTGTTTTTCTTTCGTGTTTACTTTCGAATTGTCATACGAAAGCTATGTTATCCCCTTCCTTGCTTTCTCCCTTATGATTTATAGTTGTTAGTGAAAGATAGAAACTTTTCACCAAGGGAGGGTGTTAAATGCCGGTCGGATACATTGGATCATCTGGGAATTCAACTTTATTAGCATTGATGATATCTGTACTTTAATTCAAATCCTCCTTCCCTCTTTTTCTTTCCAAAACCATCAACAGGTTGGTTATCTTCTAACACAAATGACGGAGGAGGTGAAAACCCTGATGGCCCGTCGTCCCACAGTCAAACAAGTCGAGAGTCTCATTGAGAAATTGGGTACATTTTTGCATCCGAATCATTATCACATGTTCAGCTTAAAACATTGTCTCATCCAGCTGTATGGCAACGAAATGGGTTACAAATCGGAGCAGATGTCCAGCAGCCAATTGCAAAAGAAATTGAAAATGTGTGAAGATTTATATGACATCTGTCAGAAGCTTGATCCGGCCACAATACGTCTGTCCATCTATGTGGCCATTATATTTCATGAAATGCATACCGTCTACATGGAACAAGGTCGACGTATGCTAGACGATGATAAAATCCAAGCATTGGAACTGTTCACCAATGCCAAAGAATCGCTGGAGAAGGCCGAAGAGGTGTTGGAAAAAGAACTCGATGGTGTGGCGGGCAATAAACTGAACGACCACATACTGAGGGCAATGAAGAATGTCAAATTTTATATGGAAAATATGTGCTCCTGAAAGAGAACCAAACCACGAAAAAAAAAAAAAAAAACAAAATCACACGCTTGCCCCTGCTGTTGAGAGAAGGTTGTGGTGGAAGAGTAAAGAGTGTTAAAGCGGCTGCGACAGCTGGTTTTTTTGTTTTGGGTTGAGAACTTCTATTTATTATTAAATAATTATAATAATATAGGTTTATATATTTATATTTATAATAATATTCTATTACTATTATAAAAGAAAATAATTATGATGATGATGCTGATAATAATAATGAAGATTTGTTTTTGTTTCGTTTGTTATAACAATATAAAATACAAGATTTTTAAAAATAAAAACTACATTATACCGTTACTGACAAATAGAAATTACATAGAGCAATGTACGTTTATTAATTATAAAATGTGGTAGACAGGCAAGTGGGGTGTGCGCGCGTGTGTGTGAGTTGGTTTGTATTGCTTGCCTAGGTGGTGATAATATTCCCTCTTGTTTGCCACCAGCAAATGGGGATAGATGGTTTAATTGCTTGCCTGCCTGCTTTTATTGTTCTTTTTGTTTTTGGCTTTGTAGAATATCTAGCAGCTTCTTCTCCGTCGTCATCTTTTTTTTTTTTGCTATTAACACGTACGTTCACACGCTCGCACACACACACAGTCGTACATCATAGAATAGATTATAATCTAAACTAAGTTGATCGATCGAGGAAAGAAGGAACCAACCGCACCGAAATGAACTGAACTAAATACAGAAGCAGAGTAGGGCAGCATACATTATGCTTGCTGTCATTTTGCTGTTTGCTGAGGGGCAGTGGTGGGAGGGAGGTAGGAAGAGACTATGATATTAAGATTAAGTAAAATACGTATTTTGTAGCGCTTATGTTTATTTTAGTATTTCTTTTCTTTTTTTTTCTTTCTGTTTTTTCTAATTGAACATATCAATGGGATCTTGTGGAGCATCCAAGTCACGATACTGTATTATTTGACGAAACTCTTGACCAGGTCTGCAAGCAAACAAAAGATGTTGTGGAAGAAGAAAAAAAAAATATGCAAAAGTTCAATAACAAAATATGGTTTAGTTTAATAGTATGTTTATATGTATGTATATATTGCTAATATGGTTAGTTCAATGTTCAACTAATATTTTCCAAAACAAAATCTTCAAATCACTAACATATGCCAAGTGAAAAGAATCAGGGGACTGGGGGGGGGGGGGTCATATACGTTTATAAAATAATTAGCTAAAGGTAAATTTTAAATTAGATGGTATGTATTTCTTCTCTTTCGCTTGCCATTTCAAATGCGAATGTTTATAATAAAAAAGAAAAACAACACAAAACATATAAAATAAATCAAATTAACTAAACTAAAGTAAAAGAACAAAACAATGACGTAGTGAGACAAACAGACAGACAGACACTGCAAAGTTTAGAATAGTAGGCGCATTGGGTCGTACATTTTGTTTTTTTTTTTTGTCTAAATAGAAAACAAAAAGAGAGGAGGACGACAACTTTTAGCCTTAACATCAATCATCGATTACAACAACAAACTGGTCATGGTCATTTCGTCGTTGTCGGTGTTGTTATAACGGTTCATGTTTATGTTCATGTTCTTGTTGTTGTCTAATCAAACATATCGAAATTGGCCGGAGCATCCAAATCGTGATAACCAATAATACGACGTTGATGTTCTATGGGCAAGTCTCTGTAAAAGAAGTTCACACACAAAAGATAGTTGTAAAGTAGAGTAAAAAAATAATAGTAAAAAGACTTCAACCAAAATTCTAGTAGTAGTAGTAGTATCGGAAAACTGAGAGTTAAATATCAAAACAAAGCAACTGCATTACAATAACAAACTAAGCTATGGGAATTATTTATATTTATTTAGAACTAACAGAACTTTGCTATATATACCTTCGTCCGGGACCACCAAAACCACGACCTCCACGTCCTGGAATCATAAGCGGCGGCGCATATGCCGCATAGGGTGGTGCATAAGCAGCTGGTGGATATACAGGGGCTCTGTAACCTCCACTGGATTCTGAGGTGGTCCTCTTATTGTTACCAGGATGTTCTGGTAATTGCGGCCTCTTGGGATCCTTCAAGTAGTTATTAAAGAATTCCACCTCCTTGCGTACTTCCTCCACCTTCTCGCCATGTTTGTTGAAAATGTGCTTGCGTATAAACTCGGGACCTTTGAATTTCTTGCCCGACAACGGACACAACCATTTGTCTTTGGCCAATTCTTGGGTGTTGGCCTGTATGAATTTCTCCACTTCATTTTCAGCATCCTTTGCTCCCAGGTTTTTCAGTTCCTCCTCCTCGATTGTCGTTGTCTTGGCCAAGAATGTTTGCATTTTGTTTTCGAAATTCTTAATATAATCTTGAATGTCATTTTGCGAGACTTTTGACGGCGGGGGTCCTCGTGCATGAATAATGCCGCAACGATTGGGCATTTCATCTTCATAGGGGTATTCACAGTGGTTATAGAAATCCACCGAGTGCACAATTCTCAAATACAAAATCAGATTATCGAGAACAGAAATCAATTGAGGATCCCGTTCAATGGCTTCGCCTTCGCTCTCCTTGTTTTCTCCGGAAATGCCAAGGAGTTCTTCCTCTTCGGCAGAGGCTTCCTCAATAAGGAAATCGGTAATGTTCTGCAAAACTGGATTGTTGGTTTTGAAGCCATACGTTGAAGAGTTGGATGTATTGTGAACATCTGTTGTGTTCTCAGCAGTACTATTATTTTCACCACTACCACCTTCGCCCTTGCTTTCGGCATTGGACGATTGCTAAAAGATGTAATCAAAATTATATTCTCAAAAACACCACACAAATATAGTACTATTTTCCCTTACCCAAAGTCTAAACTTCTCATCCAAATTCATGGCAATTTTTGCACACAACTTAATGTCGGCCCTCACAACAGTTTTATGGGCAGTCATGCCATTCACAGGCCTCACCCGGCGACTGAGGTCTCTATTGACAATTGCGCCCATTTCACAGTCTCGTAGACGTGTGTTATTCAAATTCCAACAGATCTCCTTAATGTTTACATCGCGTTTGAATGTGACCCAACCACGACGATACCAACGGCGTTCCACCAAGGGATCGGCAATAGCTACTCTGAGGAAGCCATCGAATTTCTGACAAACAGCCTCGATTTCACTTTTAGTAATAGAGGGAGCCAAGTTACGCAAAAATATCGATGAGGTGCGATGTAAAGCACGTGGCTGAGGACCGTCTTTGACTTTGTCCAAGTCAATTGTCTCTGGCTGTTCGTCATCTATGGCTTTTTTTATCTTCCGCTGAGGTTTCAGTCTCGACGGCCTCTTTCTTTTCATCCTCCTCGTCATTTTTAACATCAGGCTTCTGTTCTGTCTCTTCTTCCTTCTTGTTCTCTTCCCCCTCCTCCATTTTAGCATCTCCATCAGCATCATTGCCATTGGATTTTGTTTCGGTTTCTTCTTTAAGATCTTCCTTCTCTTCACTGCCATTTTCGACAAGTTTTTTCTCTTCATTGTCGCTGTCTGCTTTCTTTTCAGTCTCCTCATCGGCTGACTTGACCTTTTCAGGTTCTTCTGCATTCTTCTCCTTGTTTTCTTCTTCCTCTTCTTCTTTAGTATCTTCCTTGACATCATCTAAATCATATTTACTTTTAACCTTGTCATCAGCTTCATCCTCACTGCTGGAGGAAGAACTCGAAGAATCTGAATCGGAGGATGAGGATGAAGAAGAATCTGAACTTGTGCGTTTTCTTTTTAGAGACTTTTTCTTCTTTTCGCCTTTCTTTGATTTTGAATCATCGTCCCAATTTTCCTCATTGTCGGAGCCACTATGGCGTCTTGTGACCTTGGGGAGACACACTTGGGTTCATCGTCATCCTTCTTTTCAACCGAGGTGATAATAACATCATCATCATCTCCCTTCTTGTCAATATCCGTTCAGGATAAGAGGCCTCTTAGGCTTTTCGTCTAAGATTTTAAGATCTTCATCGGTGCCGCCTTCCAATTTTATAACGACAGTGTCCAAAACCCGCAAAAGAGGGTCTGTTTGATTGGTATCTACGGTAACGCTTTGAATCATACCGTTCTGTAGTAACTCCTCGAAGACTTCTACACGTTTCTGGAAACCCAAGAAAAGCCAAAAATTAACATTTTTATCAATATTTAAATGATAGACGATAAATATGTACCTTTAGGAAATTTAATTGTTCATCTTTGCGTTTAACGCTATCCACTGGGTGATATTTATTCTTGAACCTATTAAAAAAAATAGATGGAAATTGGAAAAACAAAAATTAGTATAACAAAAGAAATGGAAGTTTTCAAATAAATTTCCATAGGAATGTTTGAAGTGTGTCCATGTAAATCTCTTCTCATCTGATTTGTCACTCCGCAAGATTTTTGGGACCTATTGACCCTTTGTGCTTGGCAGGGCATTGTTGTTGCTCAAATTCGCTATGTATACAACATTATTTTAAAAAGATAGTGTTTGTGAAATCTTACCTTTCAGCTAGCTATGATTTAAAGATCATGGCTTTGCTGGCGTTCTTATAACGATAGATTTCAAAAAACGATTTAAATATAAACGCGATTTTAAAAGGCTATTTAAACACACTATGGCATTGCTCGCCAAGTGCAAAACAATTAAATCAAATCGTATCGAAAATCAAATGATCATGCTTCATTCAGAAGAAGAAGTAGTAGTGGTAGTAGGAGAAATCTAGGCATATTCAGGGCACACAACACAACTCCCTATGGAGTTTTTTTTTGGCTGTGCACTTATCGTCCTACAGTTACTAAGGCTGTTGGCGTGTTGGCTCCCATAAGGATGCCTTGTTTAAAATAGCTGTAGAGAAAAACTTATGTAAACATACAGTGGCACATTTGATGGTGATATAAACGTTAAACAAATAAAGTGTAGATTTGGAAATTTTGTAGATACCTATTAGAAACTGAAATCACAAGATCCAGCTTCTTCTTCGGTCTTATTGCACCACTTACCATTCCTCGTCTTTATGGGCTACAAAGAATTCATTCAATTGCTGCCGCTTGAATTCCAATTTGTATTCATTGTATTTACGCAGGACTTCGGTATCAGAGATGCCATCGTCTTGTGTGTCTAAAAATTGTTTCAGAGTCATCATGGCGGGCTGTGTTTGCATATCACTGTTAGCAGCAGACTCTCGTGGATGGGCGCCATGAGATAGGCCAGCGCCATAAGCACTGTGTAAACTGTGAGCAGCGTAGTGTTCATTCCAAGCATGCAGTAAATATGGATCATATGCTGTATGGAGGAACATGATGAGATATGAAAATAATATGTCGCGGTTCAAACAACTTACGGCCATATCTGTGATTAGCCCTCAGATCATCGCCCCAACCGGGTCGCATGCGTTTTGCCGGTGGCATTTCTCTGTCAGGAGAATAACGATCTCTTGCCCCACGATAGTCGCGGTAGTCGGGTCTTGGTCGACCACTAGCTCCTCCTCTAAATGGATTACCTCTAATTATGAGCATAAAAATGGTTCGTACACAGAAAATTTCAGTTTCTCGAATGTCAACTTACCGTTCTGGCCAATCATCACGTCCGCCACCTGCACTGCCAGCACCAGTTCTTCGATCATCACGTCTCTCGGAACGGTAACTGTCGCCCGAGCTACGTTCTCCACGGAATTTGTCACGGCGCTTGCGATCGTACTCATCATCCGAGTCGGCCATGGTCTGCAAAAGGTTTCAAATAAATATTTTTAGTAAAACTGAAATAAAAATTCGAAAAAATCCAAATCGCTGTAACACAATATGCCGGCAGTCTCTTATCTTTTTTGGAATGTTACAGTACATTGCCACGACAATAAGGTGAAAGTCACCTTTCCATTCAAAAGTAAATTTGACATAACCTCAAATTTATAAAGCACAAATAAAATGCTAAAAACTATCCATATTAAACTGAATAATTAACTTTAAATAGGTTCAATTAGAGGCAAAACGCAAAAGATAATTTAGGCGCAACATGAACATTTGCCCATTGATTTTATCTGTACCTACGGGCATCAAATACAGTCGGAATAATACCAGCAAAATGCTCACATTTTTTCCTCATTAAAACCATACGAATATAGTTAGGATGCACATTTTATTAACTTTTCTTACCTCTGTTTGTTTCTTTTCCTAGTAAAAGTGATTAAATTTACAACAACGCTTCGAGAATAGTCCAATATATGGATTTTTACCTATTTTCCAGGCAAATATCTTGAATGAAGCCCTCGTCTTTTTTTTGTGACGCTGCTTTTTGACACCTCCTCACACAAGAGCTGGCAAACAATCGATGGCAAAATCGATAGTAGTTTTAAAAGGAGTATCGATTGCTGGTTTGTTCTATCGATATTTTTGGACGAAATGCCTGTACAAATCAATCACAGAAATAAGCTATGTTCCAGAATCTGTTAATTTTGTTTTTTTTTTGTATTATAAAAGAAAAATCGTTGCAAAAGTTGCAGAAAAAATTACCGGAATAAATGCAAGAGGCAAGTTTAAAAGAGAACGATATGTATTGTCGCAAGGAATGGCGTTTGTTTGTAGATTGCGACCATTTCTAACAACCTACTTAATGCGTACGGCCGTGTTACCATAATACGCAAGATCCGTATCTACAAGGTCACAAAAAAAGCAATAAAGGTTTTTAAAATTAATTATTCTTTGGTGGAATTCAGAAGACAAAATGTCGTGCATTTGACAACATCTCATTGTAAAAATTTTTATTTATAAACACATTGTATACAGAGAAATCAGTGAAATTTGACAAGGTAAATTACAGAAAATACAGAGATGGATAGTCTTATTTGAAATGACTTTACCTCCTTAATTTTACTGTGAATTATTCCAAATGTAGCCTTTTCTAGTCTAAAACATTCACATTTTTATTTTTAACAAACAAAAAATTGAAAATTTGTAGGTTTTACTATTTATTTTCTTTAAAAGTGTATGACAGATAGAGTTGTAATCTGTATAATCTGTAAAGAAGGATATAAAATCTATGTTCTCTTCTTTTTCCTTCTCACACAAGAATACATTTGATTAATGGTTGGTTAATTCTAGTTAGTAGTTGGCAATAATAGAGTAGTGTTTCGTTACCAAACAAGTTTTGATACTCCAAAAATATCGAAAATATTCTGTTTCTATACGGCTTTTATGATAATTTTTGAGTGAAGTGGGTGATGTCATTGTAGAGTAAGTTTAAGCGAAATAAATGTCAAGAAATTATGTGAATTAAGGCGAACCCTTAGCTATTGCATCATAATGCATATTTTCATGAACATGTATGCCAACTTTTTGACTTTTAATGGTTAACCTAGTTAAAAAAAAATATTTAAATCCGTTCTGAAAAAAACTGCTTTGTCTTAAAATGCATAGGGAATTTATAATCAATTGACAGTTGGAAGCCATTGAACTTTGTATGTGTAAACATGCTTTACGTCATATAATGGGTGTGTTTCCACGTGTACGAGATGTCCAAAAATACATGTAGATTTTAAAAGTTGAATGGACATTTATGCTAATTTGTTTACTCTTGAACGGTTGTATTTGCCTAGGGTATTGTGAAATTATAGCATTTCCTCTGGCTCAAAAATTTATGCGAATATTCAAGGTTAAATGTGTAAAGTGGAATAAGAACCCATGTTGGTTATGACTTTCACATTCGCCGGTTTGATGTCATACTATGTCAATGAAAAAAAAATAATATTCTTATTTAAATATGAAACATTTCATTTAATTTATGCGCTTTAGGTTTCATTCAACAAAAAACAAAAAATATTTTATGAGAATTTCAAGCCCATACCGTTTATCATACTCTATTCAACAAAAATCTAGCTTCGAACAGAGTTTCTTACTATAAACCATTTACACGTTTGTGTAGCATTAAAATTAACATAAATATTAAATAAATGTCAACGCGGCTAATTTGCACGATAAAAACAAGACCAAAGAGTGGCTCGCCATATAACACAACATTTTTCCCAAAGTAAGTCCAACACGCTTCATTTCACTTTGCAGCATCCACAAAACGGTAAAAGGAAAAAAAACACACACACATCAATGATGACAAACAATTATGTTGATTTGACGGTTGGCAAGCGGATTTATTGGAGCAACACCATTAAAATGATGATGACAAATGTAAACAGAATAGCTCCAAAAAAGATGTGTAAATAAACAAACGACAAAAGTGTGTTAAGGTCATGGTGACCGGGTATCAACCACGTTATCATCATTATTATCATCATCTCGGCAATCTTCATTGTAATTATCTTTAATAAAATCACCTCCACTACAGCTCTCGAAATGTTTTGGCGTTGTGAATGAGCTTATGATCAAGCCGTAGTATTTGGAATTTTCAGTTTTGTTTTTTGCAGCGAAAAAAAAATAAAATATAATATGCATTAAATTACCAACAAAAATAACAAACAGGTTTGGTCAGTGATCTTAACGTATGACCATAAACTACACGATAATCTACCTTATGTGGTTACATGACAATGATGTGGTCGTCAGAAATTGTTTTCATTCCACATTTGTTGTTGGCATTTTTTGTTATAAAATCTATGCCCGCCCGTTCATAAAAAAATGATTGACGGTTCTTTTTTAATTGTTCGTGTGTGGGTTGGTTGTAGGAGAACCAGAGTTTGGGGCTGAAACATTCCTTCCGGGAATAAAAAATGTGGCTATTGTATAGGGGACGAATGATTGGAAACAGGATTTAGTTGAGTCTTAAAAACGTTACAGGCATACCAGGGTAGAAGAATACAGGTAGACGCATAAACGCCTGGGAACATTGGTATGTCAAAATTTTTAAAAGGCTTTTTCTAAAAAAAAAATAGTAGATTTATAGATGTTTTCTGATACGACGCAAATCAGAAATTGTTATGATGTGAAATTTTCAACAATTTTTACAAATTTCAATATTGTTTCATTTAACATTTCCAATTCCAAAATCGGTTTATTCTACCATGAGGTACATATGCCATTTTCAGCATTTAATATGTAAATCATGGTAGAAGAATACAGGTATTCGCATCGGCACAGCTGCTGGGACAATGAACTGTCAAACCGATTTTGGAATTGAAAATCTTGAATGAAAAATTATTGAAATTTGTAAAATTGTTGAAAAACACACATCATTACAACCTCCGATTTGCGTCGTATAAGAAAACATATAAAGATCTACTAATTTTTGTAAGATCTACTTAATTTTTGACATATGAATGTTCCCAAGTGTTGTTGCATCTACCTATATTCTTCTACCGTGTGTGTAAATTAAATATCAGGTCTAATACACTGTTCGCACAAAGGATATTTTTACTAATATGGCTGTATTAATTACCCTATTTTAAGAACTTTACACCTATATTAATAAATTCCGCTCCAAACCAATTTCATGGAATACAAACTTGGTATAAGTTTATTCTTTTTCCTTACAAATAATTTTATCTATTCCTAGCCACAGGGAGAAAAATACTATTTTAATTGTGAGCGTATATTCTTAAACCAATCGTAATAAAAGATCTATTTCATTTTAATATATTTAGTACAAAATTGAAAGAGATAAATATTTCGCTGGAAACAATATCCGGTTGTATGACATTAAAGCTACGAATAAATATTTGGCTAAATAGAGAATAAAGAAATGTTAACAATGGTCAAACTATTTGCCTTTTGTGGTTTAAAGAATTAACATAACAATAGCAACAACAATCAGTGCAGATTAACACTATATGGAACATAAAATGAAAACGAAAATAATGGAGTTCCACATAAAATATGTCATTTAAACAAATGCCACTTTTGTTCGTATGGTTTAAACATGTATTCAATGGGGTTCATACATATACTCAACGTTTTTTTTTTTATTAAGGCCAGTACTAGGTCGTTTTTCAAAATATTATATTATTTCAAACGGTAAGTGATAATTTGACAGTTATTCTTGTTTCTTTAGAATGCTTGTAGGTTAGAATTTGCTTTGGGCATGTGTCACCGTTTTAAGACAATATGCATTCAGAACATAATTGATGAACGAGTAATATTTAAAATTTCTTTGTTTATATCTCAAGTGACGAATCTTTGTAAGGTACGTAATTTATGTTCCAAGTATTAAGGTGAGGATACATACGTAGCTTAACATTATGGCTAGGCATAAGAATGTCAAATTATAAAGGGAGACGACGACAGAGTTTGAGGTCGGCTTGGTATCCCTTTATGATATGTCACAAAATATGCCAAATATGCCAGAAAAGGGTTGCCATATTAAATTTAACAATGGGTTTACATTTATTGTTTTGCCATGATCAAAAATGAATAAATGGCAAACAAAATCTGACACAATCAAAATTATGTAGTTAAAAATGTGAAATTCACTACTACAGAGTTGTATTTTTCTCATGCAACTCAAGTTAACCTTCCTCATGTATTCTTGTGGCAGAATAGAAAAATCAGAAGAAAGATATTCTAGATCAATAAAAATTTATTTAAATTCAAAAAATCGAGTGTTAGGGTAACATTGAACTAATTATATAAAATACAAGAACAAAATAAACTCATTACATTTATGCCCACACTTAAACTTGTATTTAAATTCAAAAAATTAAGTTTTAGGTAACATTGAACTAATTATATAAAATACAAAAAAAACAAGAATTTAAACTCATCACATGTATGCCCACACTTAAACTTGTATTCAAAAACGTCTACCACTCTGAACTTCAAATTGCATTTATAAGTTATTTAACAAAGATTTTCATTTAATTACTTTTCGATGACTAAGAAAAATCTCGCTGGACGTATGAATGTGATGAGACGATTCGATTGTTGATGGGAAAACTTGAACTTTTCAATTGATATTTAACATAATTAAAGGCTAATTGGCGCCTTAAACGGCAACAACAGTATCCGGATGTTTGCTGCATATATACATAATGTATTTAACATTTACATACATATATGTATGCATGAATGTGCATTACACAATAGGCTAAGTGCAGTCAAGCTGCGGATACATTGTTGCAGAATAAAAATATTTGCATTGTATTTGCAGTCTAAATTAATGTCATATTTACACTATTTTAATTACACGATTTGAAGTGTGCCCAGGTGACATTATATTTTATTTAAATGTATAGCTTTTTCTTTTATGAAGCTTAAATCATATTTATATATTGTCACGTAAATTCCCGTTATAAAGTTTTATGCTCCATACGGAGAAAATCCCGGCAAGGAAAAATTGCCAAATTCAGGGATACTAAACGATGGTACATACTAAACTATGGCCGTGTGTCGAAATAAACAATGTCCATACTATAGGGTTTATTGGCACAAGATAAAAAATAAGCGAATAAATGTGAGAAAATTGTGGGAAACTAATGAAAAGATGGAAGATGGATAGGCGTAGGTTACAACGAGGTAAGTGCGTCTGATATTTTGTAACCCTTTAAAAATTTGTAATCCTATTTACTTGGACTAAAGGGTCAGGGTGGGCGGACATAAACGTCAAACTTCTTATTTGCATAAGGGTGCAAGTACATAAGAAGCTTAAAGTCATGGCTAGGCATATTTGGTGACATTTCATAAAGGAATTACAGAACCGCACTAAAATCCTGCCGTCATTTTCCTTTATAATTTGGCACTAATATGCCTAGCCATGACTTCAAGCTTTCTATGTACTTGCACCTTAACTGAAATTGTTTAATAAAATGCTTTATTTAGATGACACTTTTCATTGGCGTAATGAAATAGGGTATCTTCGTAAAATATTTAATTTGGTGTCAGTGTAAACTAGCTTTAATTAAAATGTATGTCTGCTATATCAAATGATGTTTAAAATACTTCCAATCCGTTTAAATAACAATATTAGGAAACGAAAACAAAAGACAAATTATTTCTTAATTCACATTATCCACACTTACCTGGCACGGTAACAGCAGCATGGTCCAACATATTTCAAAGTCTTCATCGCCCCAGCAGCAGTAATTAATTTTTCGCTATGGTAGATTGGATTGCAGTTTAATTGTCATTAATAATAATACTAATAACAATAATGGAGATAAGAGTGATATTCATAATTATTTTGTTATACAGTCTTTACTTCATTGTGGGAGCCACCCAATGCAAATCTCATTATTCGCTGGGCAAACACACAATGGCTCACAAATCATAATCAAACGAATGCCGCTCGCTACCAAACGAACGTCAGCATCATCATTACCGACAATTTACCGTTCATTCCCTGTTTGCTGTCAGTCAGTACAATTAAATGAAAGACATCCAATAAAGAAAATCTGCAACACTGCACGGGAGCTGGTAGCATTATGTGAACCTAATATAAATACAATATGAGCAGATATTTCTTCTTGTCCCAAATGGTAGAAAAGAAATGTTTAAATGTGAGGATTATTTGATATTTTATTTTGATGTGAAATACAGAGGTCTGAAATGGTAATCCTTTAAAATCAACGTAAAGAACTTTGACAATAAAGCCAGTAAAGCCGCTTTTAAGGTAAGATACATAAACGCTTGTTTGACTGGCTTAAATCATCAGCTGGCTTCTTTGTAGAGAAAGAAAGTAGTTTTAGTTTTGTTTAGTTCGATTTTGGTCCTACGCTCCTTTGTTCTTTTCCGAAGAAGCCAGCCGATGACTTAGGCCAGTCAAATAAGCACTGTATGTATTCTCACCTTTAGACTACTAAACCACTAGAATTCAAATCTCATTCCATTGGAAGTTTTTTGACGTATACCCTATGGAATTGACATTTGAGATCGTGTGGAATTTGTAAATCTAAGCGTACTTTAGGACTACTCGCCGTATTCATGGTGGAAGAATACAGGTATATCCATCAACGCTTGGGAAAATTGATATGTCAAATTTTAATTTTTTTAATAAGCAGATTTTTATAAGTTTTCTTGTACGACGCCAATCTGAGGTTGTTATAATTTGTATTTTTCAAACATTTTAAACCTTTTTATTCAAAATTTTCAATTTCAAAATCGCTTTGACAACTCATTGTACCATCGGCTGTGTCAATGCGACTAACGGTATTCTTCGTTCATAAATGCTATGTTATTGACAGTTGAAATCCACTAAAGAGGTTTTATGTAACCAAGAGCACGTTTAGACCACTAAATCTACTCGATTTCCATTGTCAATTCCAATGCGTATATGTCACTTAAAACGTATTAATAAATCTCTGATGATTTTGAAGTTATACCACTTGATTTTTGACATGTGGCTGTTTATCTATTTTTTTTTTTAAGTTTCCCAAAACAAGCCTGAAATATGGTAACAAAGATTATTGACAACCCGCTAGTTATAATTTAGTTTATAAAAAGGAACACCATCCATTTTTAAATAAAAAAATGATAACACTGTTATTAGCAATGACATTTATCAAATGATTTTGACAGATCTGTCAAGGTTTTATACGAAAACTCTTACATTAACTGTTTAAAATGTTGAATTAGTTTTGCTTCAGCTAATTCGATAAATTAAAACAATTCATGCCAAATCGAATTCATTGGCACCACCCATTTTGGGGAAAAAAATTGCTGGCTAGACACAGTGTTATGTTACGTTACGGCATTATAGTTCATAACATGCTAACAATCTGTGGAATTTGAACTTTTGTTTCCTCCTTGGGTGGCATGATGACGATGATGATGCCATCATATTGGCTAACTAATAAAGATACCACAAAGACAATTGGATTTTAATATTGGCAAATTTGTGATTTGCCCTCAAGAAGTCATAATGATTTATGAAGATTTGTTCTTTTTTGATTTTATGATGGTATAGAAATTTCTACAAAATATTTGATTTATTATTGTATGGCAAATTTACAAATAATTAGAGTGCTGGTAAGAGAGAAAAAAATTATTAATGATAGTCGAACAATAAAATAAACACCCCAATTAAGACAAAAGTATTAACATCTCAAGGAAGTGATAAGACATTGTTAATTAATTTAAATTCTAATTAATGACAGACATGGCCGTTAAAAAGGAGTAGGCCTGCAGGTCCCTATTGCTTGTCAAAAAGAGGAGAAGAGGCATGCCTTTAAGAACAATCAATCACAATAAACTAATGTGATTGGATAATTATGACAGTTAAGCCGGATGCAAAGTTGTATCTAAACGTAGCCTCAGTCACAAAAATGGTGAAAGTGATCAATTCTTTCACGTTTGGATGTAATCATTGTATATTCTTCATCATCCTCATGGCAAAAGAATACAGTTAGTCGCATCGACACAGCTGCTGGGACAATGAACTGTCAAAGCGATTTGGAAATTGAAAATCTTGAATGAAATTATTGACATTTGTTAAAATTGTTGAAAAATGCATATCATAACATCCTCTGGTTAGTTAGCATATAAGAAACTTAGAAAAATATATGTTTTTGAAAACAAAAAATTGACATATCAATGTTCCCAAGCGTTCATGCATCTACCTTTATTCTCCTACCATGATTATCCTTTAATGAAGAATACAAAGAAACGGATAGAGGGTAGAACATTTGTTGTGACTACATAGCATTTCTATGTTTCTGAGTGTGAAGAGAATTGCGCTGATTGAAAGTACGAGACATAATGGAAAAATACAGGTAGTCACATTGACAAAGCTGCTGGGACAATGAACTGTCAAAGCGATTTTGGAATTGAAAATTTTGAATAAAGAATTATTAAAATTTGTAAAAATTGTTGAAATACATATCATAACAACATCCGATTTTCCTCGTATAAGAAAACATGTAAAAATCTACATTTTTTTGACAAAACATTTTAAAAATGTTTGACATATCAATGTTCCCAAGCGTTGATGCACCTACCTTTATTCTTCTACCATGGTGAAGAGAAGAGAATTACGCTTATTGAAGGTACGAGGTATGATAGAAGAATACTGGGAGTCGCATTAACACTGCTGCTGGGACAATGGACTGTCAAACCAATTTTGAAATTGCAATTTTTAATGGAATATTATTGAAATTTGTAAAAATTGTTGTCAAAACAACCCTCGATAAGAAAACATATAAATTTCAACTTATTTTTGTCAAAACATTTTAAAACTTTTGACATTTCATTGTTCCCAAGCGTTGATGCACCAACCATTATTATTCTACTTTGGTACGAGGGGTTGCATTTTCCCGCTCCTGCTTTATATGACTCTTATACTGCTAGAATATTTAACCAATAAAACAAAATTTCCAATTTAATTTAATGATAGCTTTAAAGGCCTCCCTAGGCAAAGGAAATTATTTAATTATATCAAACCTGTTGAGTAATCAACATCTCTCTCTAATCGTCAAATACATTGAAATTCATATTTACATCACAACCAGTCAACTTTTTTTGACACTCACGTCACACGATTGACACGATCGAAGATGAAGCAAAAAAGTGTTAACAACCAAACAGCAAAAAACCCACAATAAATAATAACAATAATAATGGCGGCGGCAGCAACAACAACAACAACAACGGCCAAGAGTTGAAAATCATTAATAGTGACGTTAGAATGTAAACACGACACAACAAAAAAAGAGAGCCCATGAATCGCAGCTCCCAGCTATTGAAATTCAAAATATATTCCACAAGGGGCGAGGGGAACAAATGACAAACCACGGCTATATTTGTAATAGCAAATAAGACACAACAAAAAAAAAAAACATAGGCCATAAGCCGCCTAATAAAATTGAATAATTAAGACAAGTTGTTTCTCCACGAGCGGAATTTGCAAAGAACAACTCTAAACTTATAACACAGAGTCAATATATAAATTAAAAAAATTTATTATCTTAATGCCAAAATTGTGAAATGTTTATTTTGTTGGACCCCACTTTTTCGAGATATTATCAACTTCCTTAACACTTTCCAATCTCAATTGTGCAAATGTGACATCTCATCGAAATTTGACATGGAATATGAAATATTTTGCTATGTCAATACTTTAAAAATAACTTTAGGTTGTTGAGCGCTTCAGATAAGGAAGGATGATGAGATGATTCGTGTTGCTTACTGGCGTTTAACAACGATACGCTTGTCAGTCGATCGTTGAATAGGTAGGTATCCCCATTGAACATCAGTTGGTGTTTTTCATTGATGACAGCAACAAAAATTGGCAAAAACTTCAATTTTAATCAACGAAGAAAAAGCAAACAATGTGTTTAGTCACTGCAGCAAAAGACGTAGCTGTCAGCAATTTCGGGTTAATTCGCTAAGGTTCAATACTACACAGAGAGAAATTTAGGAGTCATGGGGTATCAAATCTTAGATCACTCGATTAGACTACTCTACTCGATTTCAAATGTCAATTGCATAGCGTATATGTCACGTAAATTGTGTTTATATTTCAGTGGATATTATTTGACGTATAAGCCATGGTAGCATAATACAGGTAGATGTATCAACGCTTGGGAACATAGAAAATAGAACATGCCAATTTTTTAAAATGTTTTTTTTTTTTTTTTCAAAAAATAATAAGATTTTTATATGTTTTCATATACGACCTATCGGAGGTTCTTATGATTTGCATTTTCTACAATTTTAACGAATTTAAATAATTTTTCATTAAAAATTTAAGTTTTAAAATTGTTTTGACAGTTCATTGTCCCAGCAACATGCAATCACATGCATCATGCAAATTGTAAATACGCTTTGGAATTGACATTTAAGATTGAGCGGATTTCGTAAATCCAAACGTACTGTCACACATCCTACAAATCAGGCACTTATATTGTTTACAGTTACTGATGACTAAGACTCCAATAAAAATCCGAGAAAGTTAAACCGAGAACTTAATCAATTTTGTACGATGATGTGTACACCACTTAAGATATATAAGAGACTTCTTTAAAACGCCCGTTTTATTGCTGAAAACAGTGAATTTCACACATATATCAGTTCAGATATTTTTATTCTTTCAACTTTATTATCCTTGTGTATTTCAATGTGTATCTCAAAAACATTTCGTCTGATAGAGCCTTAAATTATATTTCTCCGATGAACATAGGGATCACTGTGATCGAAAAAGTACCCATATGTACTTTACTCATATATTTCACAACTGAAATGTTGTACATGTATCGCACGATATGTATATATTTTACATATGGAAATTTAAAATAACATATGTAAAAAAAACATTCCTCAGTGTATCACCCCTTGCCATCTTAAAAGTTCACAGAATCACCCAAGTGCCAAACTGCGACAAGCAAAACCACTACCGTCATCACCACCACCACCAGCAAGCTGAAGGCAGACCTGTAGCAGCCAACACAACTCGCAGCTTAAGTAAACGCCACCGCTTGAAGATGTTTAGAAGCTTAACTTTATTAATACACTAGTCGCATTGCGGTACGGACAATTTTCAAAACGTTCTCTGGGCCAATAATCAAAGTGGCAGACGAAAAAATACTATTCGAGACAGAAGAAAAAGTAAACAGATGTATTCAAGATTTATTATTTAATTAATTAAAAAAAACAAAAAAAAAAACTCTGTTGTGGTGTAACGACACTAATCTAATGTATTTGAAAATAACTTAAAAAACAATAGCTTAGCTTTTCGTGGATGAAGTAACAACAGCCAAAAAATATAATAATCTTTTTACAGAAAAAAATATTTTTATACAGTTAAAATTCTAAAAAAAAAAAAAAAAAAACAACGCGAATTTTGTGCAAAAAAAAAAAAAAAAAAAACGAATTTATTGACGCGCAAAATACAATGAAACCAGAAACGCATACGAAACAAAACACAACAAGCCTTTGCCAACCGCACAACCACGCCCCCCATTACAAGCGCAGCCCCCGCCCCCCCGACAAGAACTGGCCATAACCCTGGTGCAACCAACGTGGTGATTGGATACACGGTGTCGTTTAATGGAGCTCCAGCAAAACTTGGTATTTGTCAAAACGAAATGTGTTGTTTGGTTTTTCCTTCTTCTCTTTCTTGCTCGCTCTGACGCTTCTTCTGGAAACTGAAAACTGTGTGTGTTTGTCTTTTAAGGGTTCTTTTAATGGGTTTTAACAGATGTTATCTTATTTAGCTACATATCTAATTTGCTGCCTGTATTAACCATACACTATGGAAATGCAAATAAAGCCACTTAGATTAGTTTATACTAACAATAAAATCTGAGGCCGGAAATGGAAACAAAAAAAAACGTAAAAAGTTATCACAAGAGGTAAACAAGCTAGATCAACGCTAGGATTCGAATATTATTGATAGAAACTGGTATTAAATAAGTTTTAATACGTATTTAAATCGGTTTCATAAAACCATTCATTTTATATTCAGACCAACTATGAGAAAACAATTCCGGGCGGAGTTTTTCTGTTATTTGCTATCGTAAATCAAATTTTTATTCGTAACTTAATTCTTACAAAATGTAGGTATCACCAATACTCTCGACATTGAATTTCATCCAAAAAAATCTCCCCTAACAAAAATATACATAATAAGCCAGTTATTGGCTTTTAAGTTAATAAAGCATATATATTAATTGAAAGGGTTAAAAAAAGCAGCAATTTGTAATTTTTTCCGAACAATTTTAGAGGAGAAAAATGATTTTAGTTGCTTAGTTTTTATTTAAAAGCGAACTACTGGTTTGCAATTTGTGCAACAAATAGGATACACAAGGTACGAAAAAGTTCCATTCGCATTGCCAACTTCACAAACTATTTCTCTTCAATTATTTAGAATTGTAGGAATTATCTCTCGGGAAAAATGTACGATCGTAACACGGGAAATTGAGCTGTCAGCTCAAAGCATCTTTGAAAGGTTTTCCAAGCACTGGAAAATCTTATATATAATATTAATAATAATGTTGACAGTTAAAATAAAGGAAATCATCAGGGTTTCTTGCTGGATCTTTTAAATCATTTACAAGCTACGATGTTTTTTGTGGTTTAATTTTTTGTGCAGATTCCTAGATTTCAGCCTTTAAATGGTTCAGTCTTTGATCATATCATGGTAGAAGAATAAAAGTAATCGAATTTACACAGCTGCTGGGACAATGAACTGTCAAACCAATTTTGAAATTAAAAATTTTTGAATGAAAACTTTTTCAAATTTGTAAAAATTGTTGAAACACGTGTCATAACATCCTCCGATTGGCTCGTATAAGAAAACATACAGAAATCTTCTTAAGTTTGGAAAACATTTTAACATTTTGACATGTCAATGTTCCCAAGCGTTAATGCATCTACCTGTATTGTTCTGCCATGGTTACAATCAAGTCCTTGATTGTTATAATTGCCTTATGATCAGACTGACATATATGTAAACAACTAGAGTGTATTTAATCTATATATATTTGATCTTAACCTAAGAATACTTTGTGTTATCATTCCTAGGCACATCCATATGTAATCGAAAAGAAGAAGACTCAATAAATTACTAGTACTAAAGGCTCTATAAGACGCAATGTTGCGTAATGTCATATTTTCCAAGTGTAGAAGTTAGACTTATCGTGTGATACATGGGCACCATTTCAGTTCTGCCCTATTTTCATCGAAAAATAATTCATAGAATTTTTAAATTTGTATGTGAAAATATTTAAAATTAAATTTGAAGTAAAAATTCTTTCATAAAATATAACAATTTGTTATGAAATCTAATATCAATGTAGTTAAAGGAAATAAAAACCGTGTGAAAACGGCAATTTTGACATACACACGGAAATACACATCAATAATAAATTGACAGCACATATATAAAAAAACGTTCCGTCTGATAGAGCCTTAATACTACATTGGGTGTATTTCAGGATTTCACAAATGTGTGAACATGTTTTTACATTTGTTCAAGCTCATGGTAGAAGAATACAGGTAGATGCATCAACGCTTGGAAACATTGATATGTCAAAAAATTTAGAAAATTTTTGAAGTAGATTTTTATTCGTTGTCTTACACGACACCAACAATTTTTACAAATTTTAATAATTCTTAATTTAAAATTTTCAATTTTAAAATTGGTTCAATGTCACAACAGCTGTGTCCATGCTCCTTCTACCATGTTCAAGCTTAAAATAGACTTCAGGTAGATAATTAGATTAACTTTTAATTGAAGTCTTTACATTTTTCAAATTTGTCCATTTATGTCCCAATGCTATGCTATGTTTTCACTCACCACTTTTCTCGAAGAAAATTTCAATAATTGCGTTTTCGGCATATTAAATATAGCTATGTTTAGACAGACACATTCAATGGTCAATTCTATGTTTGATGCAAAAAAAAAAAAAAAAAAATACACAAGAACTAACAATTAGGGTATAATATTTGCAAATAGTATCCCAAAAATGCTCTTCGAAAATTGTATTTTATATAAGGTAGCATCTAGCATAAATATGTGGCTTTATTCATTTGTTTCGCAGTGTAGCATGTAAGTGCCTTTTGCCTCTTTTTATTGTACTTGTTTCTTTTGCTATTTAAGTTGGTATGCGAAGGTGGCACACGGTAGTTAAAAATAACATTAATTAACAAACTTTGACTAGTAACAATAACAACAACAACCTATTTTTAATGTTTTTTTATTTATATTATTATTTCTTCCTGACCCCAAATGCTACTACTAACACAAACATTTGCTAACCAAAAGAAAACACTTGACTACAAGAAAACAAAACCTCAATTAAAGGTTTATTTATCCACACTCAAGTATTGGCCTCTTATCAATTGCATCTCCTATAGTCACTCCTCATCACAACTTCCCTGATTTTTAATGGTTGGCCATTTGAAATAAAAAATATTAATGCATGCATTTGTTGGCCACACCAACAACGCCTTTTGTGTTTTCGCACTCTAACAATGATGGCAACAGCATAAATGTTTATTGTTATTAATAGCAAACAAAGAGAGGTGATTTAAATCTTTAACATCCTCCGCAGTTATTTATTTATAGTATATACCCGCACAATCATTTACCCATATTAATGTGTCCCAGGCCATTTTAATGATATTTCTGCCCGAGCCAATGGCTAGTTTTATATTTAATGATGATCACTTTTGTTTTGGCCTTTTAACTTTTTTTTCTTTCATCGATGTCAAATGTATACAATGTGACCTCAAAGTACATACAAACATACTACATACATTCATACATAGTCAGCTGATAATGTATGATTAGTTAGCATCATGACTTCACACCGCAGGCCATCTTTAAACTTCGAATCAATACTCACTCTCCATGTGTGTTATATAATAAATCGTGTTGTAAACGACAACAGGAGACCTGTAATAATCGTGATGAGGACAAAAGAAATCATAAAACAAAAAAAAAACAACAAAGTTGCTAGGGTTTTGTAGGTAACTTGAACCTTGGGTAACAAAATACACTCGAAGAAACAAAACAAAGTAATGAACATTACTGCTGAAAACTTAAGGTGAAAATACATAAAACGCTATTTTGACTGGCTTAAGTCATGGGCTGGCTTCTTCGAAAAAAAACAAAGGAGTGTAAGGCACAAACTCGAACTAAGTCAACCTTAAACTCCTTTCTTCAAAGACATAGCAGTGTAAAGATAGGGCAAGACAGAGTCAAAATATGGCAACCCTGTGAAAATGCATCTGTTGTTACGACATCACAGCAAATAGCTACCAATGTTAACTGATTTAAACTGCTAAGGCAATATGCAATTATTGAAAAGGTTTTGGAGTAGAATTTTGAAACCACATTTCAAAACTCAAACTTTTTCAAACTTTTATTTGTCATTTGTTTCTGTAATTGTTTGTTTTTATATTAACATGTCTCTTTCAACGCAAGTGTGTATCATGATAGAATACCGTTAGTCGCACTAACACAGCTGCTGGGACAATGAACTGTCAAACAAATTTCGAATTGAAATTTTTAAATAAAAAATATTTAAATTTGTAAAAGTTGTTGAAAACTGTATATCATTCCAACCTTCGATTTGTGTCGCATAAGAAAACACATGGTAAAATTAAGAAAGTAAAGTCATTTCAAATAAGCATTTCCATCTCTGAATTTTCTGTAATTTACCTTGTCACATTTCACTACATAAAACAGGTCCCCATCTCTGATTTGTGTATGTACAATGGATTTATAAATACAAATTTGACAATGAGATGTCAAATTTATAATTTTTGAAAACATTGTAAACATATGATTGCATGGCTTTACCTCCTTGATTTTACCATGAGAAAACATATACACCTATTTATTTTGAAGAAACATATTAAAAAATTTGACATATCAATGTTCAAAGCGTTGATGCATCTACCTGTATTCTTCTACCATGGTGTGTATAATGAGGTTGTTTACATTAAACTTGATTTATTAAATTTTGTTGTTTTAATTACTAGTTCAATTGTCATTAAGATATAATATAAACTAAGTTCTTAGATAAAGCCTTTTGGTTTTTAATATCGGTGTGTTAGTTCTCAAGAGATTTTATACACACGCAAATAAAATATTCCAGAAATAAACAGAAACCTCAATCAAAATCATCACAACTGACAGCATCTAATAACAGATCAATTAGCATAAGTATTAGCAAATATGTCCATTAGTTCCTTTTTTTTTGAAAAGGAACAAGTTTAAGCTTTTGTTAACAAAGAAAGAACATGGAAATACAAGAATGAGTTATGAGTCATTTTATCTTCACTTCAAGTAATAATAATAATCATTAGCAGAATTGAAGGTGTCTTTTAAAAAGTTAATGTTTCTTTGATAAAAAAAATGTATATAAAAAATAATCCAACTTTTATTGACATCAATAAGTGTGAATGTCATTTTTTATTAGAATTTTTAATTAAAAATGGAATCTAAAGCCTAATAATTAAAAAGATAACTGTCAAGATATTGTATAGAAATCGTGATGAAATCGTGGCCAAGACAAAATATTTGAAAACAGCACACATGTGTTAAGCGAATCGTAAACAATTCTTTGAAACAAGTTTTGCAATAAAAAACAAAAATTATAAATAATTTAATGAAGCAATAATTATAAATAATATTTTTAAGATGAAGATTACACTGGCTGACAGAATAGCGTCACTCGTATGGTTGTTCTTCTTCTTGTCAAAAATATTTTTGTTTTAAAAAATTAATGCCTACCTCATTGACATTCACATTGCATATTGAACTGGTTTAACTCTATCTGAAATGAGCCAAAAATGTTCAGGGTCATTTGCGTTGAACAGTCTATACAGAAAAACAAAAAACAGTCGCCTAAACCATATTTTCCCTAGTTATTTACCCTGTCATTTAGTTCAGGATGATTGCAACCTTGGTAATGTTTACTTTTTTTGGAGTATCAGTTGAACTGTGCAAACAAAGATGATAGCACCATATTTTTGGCAAATATTTTAAGTTTTGTGGCCATATTCTGTTGTGGTTATTTTAACTGGATCTTCTTTAAGTTATTTTTGCGTTTACTTACATTTGGTTTTGCCAAAAAAAACGAGCTGATGGCAATCAATATTTGTGAGTAATTGTGCTTTGTGGTAGATGTTTAATATTCTATTGATATAATTAAACTATCGATAACATGGTTAAATTATTAACCATAAATACTTGAACTAGTAACATCTTAGTGTCACTTAATGTAATCCCACGCTGACATTTGCAGGTGTATTGTTAACCACTAACGGTACTTTGAATCGACTACATGGTCATATAATGGCATTCACTTTTCAAACCACTTATATTTGACGTGTAATCAATGAAAATTTACCATTTCATCCGAACATGTCTAATGTAAACGTAGTCTTGTAATTACAATCCCTTATGGAAGAGGAATACAGTTAATCGCATCGACACAGCTGATGGGACAATGAACTGTCAAACTAATTGTAAAACTGAAAATTTTAAATGAAAATTATTGAAATTTGTAAAAATTATTGAAAAAAGCATATCACAAGAACCTCTAATTGGCTTCGCATAAGAAACATGTAAAAATTGACTTATTTTGAAATATATTTTATAAAATTGGACATATATATGTTCCCAAACGTGTATCTACCTGTATTCTTCTACCATGAAAACCCTTAGCTAGCTGTTTCAACAGGACAATAGATATATCTAACAGTGTTTTCAGCCATGATATATGTCGACACTGGTTAACTTTTGCATTATTTGCCATAAAAAATAAGGAGGTAGAACAGCTTCGTATAACCACAGAAATACAACTGAGGCTCGCTTCCTTTCAAATTTGTATACAACAAGTTGTTTTTATTTATTCAATATTTTTCCTCATTTTTAAAATCAGTTAAACAGCAGAAAAAATTAATGAAATGCCTGGATTTCAAAAATGTATATCAAAAATATGATCTAAACAGTTCTATCTTTCAATTCCAATGCAAACTGGCGAATAGCTTTAATGCGCTTCTCGCAATTTGGTTTTGAAAATATTGCGTTTTTATTTTTTAAAACAAAAACATACTCAAATTGACAGAAGTCGGGCACACTTAAAAAAAATTATAATCAGCTGGTAGCTCTACCTTACCTTTTTATTGTACCAAGCCGTATCGACACAGCTGATGGCAAAATGAGCTGTCAAACCAATTTTGAAATGGAAAATCTTGAATGAAAAAGTATTTAAATTCGTTAAAATGGTTGAAAAATACATATTGTAACAGCCTCCGATTGGCGTCGTATGAGAAAACTTATAAAAATCTACTTATTTTTGAAAAAAAATTGACATATCAATGTTCCCAAGCTTTGACATATCAATGTTCCCAAGCGTTGATGGGTCTACCTGTATTCTTCTACCCTGATTATTTGGTAATATTTTGTGTTTATTCTGAACAGCTGAACATAACAACGCGTTGAAGCGTCCATTCTGTTTCTGCCTTAAGTGACACATTTTATGAAAATATATCATATAATCAATGACAATTTAAGTGACACGTTTTTAATATTAAGCACATTTGTAAGTTGTAATTAAAAATTTTTCTTGGAAAACAAATGACTCGGGTTTTTGTACATTGACGAAAAATGTATCGCGAAAACATTTGAAGTTTGTTGTTTTTGAAAGTACATTTGTCGTCGGCTTTTTTTGTAATAAATATCAACACTTAATAACTTAAAATCCTACTTGGGACAACAATTACTGACCGGTACAATTAAATAAACAAATTTATTATCATATTTATCCATATTTTTGTCAAAAAATGCATAACTTGTCTTTAATACTTAGCGCCAGCTGCAGAGAGAGAGAATGACTCATTTGTTTGAATAAAGGAATATTTTCAGATCACGTATTTGGATCATATGACCATCATTTTTAAATTCCTCTGCATCGGTAGTAATTAGGCAATTACTGCCAATGATTTATGAAATGCAAATGCAAGCTTTATTCGAAAATAAACAAAAAACGAAACACTTTTAATAAAATTTTTTTGGGTTTGATTTATCAAGAGCTATTGCGTTTTTGACATCTATGGGAATTCATTTAAATTCCAAGCACAGCTAAACTCGTATTTTTTATGGAGTTAGTACTGTTGAGCTCATTAAACATTCCTTGTTCTTGGCTAATTGCAAAATAAATTATGATAATTTAATACGAAAAAAAAAATCGGAATATAAAAATGGAAAATGTGTCAACATGTCAATGTTTGTTTATAAACAAAAGAAAACAAATAGATTTCCAACAATGGTTACCATTATAAATGAGGTGAGAAAAGGGAAGAGAAGAGGGTTCACACGTGACAATATTTTACAGGAAACCAATAAAGGGGTCAAGCCACATAAAGTTGGCTTGTGAACATAGTATGTGTGTCACTTTTTTTGGACATAACCGGTAAAAGAGAGAGAGAGAGAGAGTGTGTCGAGAGTGTTCTGGATATTACTGGAGCGAAGTAACCGCAATATTGTCGTAATAGATTAAAAATTAGACACATTTAATGGAATTGCTGTGTTAACCATGATACTCTGCCCTCTCACATATGGCATAAAAGAAATATATATATGCATATAATTATATAGGTAGCTATTTATAAATGTGTAGACAAACACGCTTGCAATTATCTAAATGATTGCCATTATCATAATAGCTCTTGTCTCTGAAATTCAATAATTATGAATCAATAACAAGTTTATTTTGTTATGACCATTGGCAGTGAATTCTCATCGAAAAACGTATATACAGATATACACACATGCATATTAACGCCTGGTCAATGCAAGTTTTGTGTTTTTTTTCGGCTAATTTCAATACTGTATCCACGAGTAGAAAAACCCAAACTGCCAAAAAAAAAAGCAATTCAATCATCACAAACCAACAATATATAATTAATGTGTAGAGATTTTGAATGTGGCATTGTTGGTGTTGTTGTTGTTGTTTGCTTAGTGTTTTGCCATTTCAACGACCTCTAATTTATAAATTTTGCTACTGAAAATGGAAATTTCGTGTTAAATGAAAAAAAAATAGATTAACATACAATAGTTTGCAGGAACAAAACAACAAAACCATATACAATTGTTTATTGGAAAACACTAATAGACACAATTTTAAGCAATAACACATTACATTATTAGAAAGCAATATCGAAGAAAATTTTTCCTTAAAAAGTTACACTCCAAAAAAATATTGAATATTAATTTTCAGTCGTAATGATTATTAGACGATGTGTTCTTAGGTATAATCAGACGGAATGGGTTTTACATATGTGCTGTCACTTTTATTGTCCGTGTGTATTTCCATGTGTATGGCAACATTGTCATTTAACATATGATTCATAATTGTTGCCATCACTCTTGATTACATTATGATTATATTGTATTTTGTTAAAATTATAATATTTTATAGCTGAATTCTTGCCGCAAATCAAATTTTATATATTTTCACACAACCAAGAAAACAGTACCTCTGATTAAATTTAATTTTTCGTTGAAAATAGGGCTCGCTGTGATCGAAAAACGCCTATGCATTTCACAGCTGAAATGTCATGGTAAACAATAAAGGCAGTCGCATCGACACAGCTGCTGGGACAATGAACTGTTAAACCAATTTTAAAATTTTGAATGAAAAATCATAAAGACGTAGTGGCAACGTCTGGCAACACAGCAAGTGTCTGATGTTCTTAAATACAAATAAGTTTAGATTTTTTCGAATTGGTCGCCTTTGGCACATATTATGGCCTTCAAACGGCCAATGAAACCGTCACATGCTGCTCGAATGTTGCTCTGCGGTATTTTGGCCCATTTCCCATTGCTTGAAGTGATTGACACTTTGGTATTTTTTAGTGCCAAGCTTTCCAAAATACTCCAAATACAATAGTCCATCGGATTGGTACCCGGAGACTTTGGTGGCCACTTTCGGCCAAGCGAAGTAACTCTTTAGCTCTTTTGAGTCTATTTTCTTTCGGTTGCGGTGTAAGTTCTTGCACTTTTTTGTATTTCAATGGCTTTACCCCGAGCTCCATTCATTTTTCAATATTTGCCGAATGGAATATTGCGATATGTCAGCTCCCGAGCCATTTTTCGGCCACTGCGATGCGGGTTTCGATCAATTCGCTTCTTTACTTTTCGAACCATTTCTGATGATGTTGCTGTTTTCTTATAGAGGTCAGCCGATGACTTAAACCACTCAAAACAGGGTTTTATGTATTCTCACCTTTAAAGTTTCCATTTCCCGACACGTTTCCAACATTTGTTTGTGTATTTAATTTAGGTTAGGCAATCATATTTTTGTTACAAACCTCATAAAGAAACCCGCTAAACATTTTTACTGTCATATAAGTAACAAATTGTGATTGTTATATTTCTTCTGAAATATTTTTATTTATTGTGTCTCCTTTGACTTGCTTGACTGAATAGATCTCTCGGCTTTGTCATGTAACATTTGTGCCTCGCCATTTCTTTGATGTATTTGATTAAAAGTAATGATCAACCTTTTTCGTTTTTATTTTTAAAAATGTTCATTCATCCATTCATTCAGTTAGCCAAGCCTGTCATAGCTTTTATGCTAATTTATACTACGGAAGATGTCAAAACCGTAGACATTAACGTGTATCCATCAAAATTGATATGCTTCCTCTACAGCAGCATGTTGCCTTCTTTTTTTTTTTTCTTTTCATAATGAGTGGCATTTTTTCAGCCTGAAGAAGCAGAAACGCCGGCAAAAGACAAGGTACACAAGGAAGTCAAGTTCAATGTACATTTCAGTTTTGATACAACAAAAAGATAACAATCAAACAGACACTTCAGTAGGAAATGCCAGCGTTAATAAACAAATACGTGCCAAAATACTAGGTGTGATCACCCTTTAGGGTGTAAAGGCATAATTAAAACCCTGTGTATTTTTTTTTAAATGTAAGTAAAGTAAACTGCCCAAAGTATTAATAAATGTCAGTCATTGGTAATCATTTCCAATAAATGGAATGATGAATGTTATGAATAAATGTTTGCCTTAAGTTTTTCATGTGATACTTTGTAATAAAACAATGACATGGTTGGATGAATTTATTTAAAATGAAATACCGGCAAATAATGTAGTTAAGCCAAGAAAAAACATTTATAGAGGATATCGCTGCAATTTAAATTATGGTCTCATTAATAATTGATGTATCACAAAATCTATCTTGTGGGAACATACTACAACTTGTAACATCTCTGTGTTGCCATATCGTTGTAATGCAATGTTCATACGAAACATGGCGAAACCAAGTTATTAACAGCTTAAGGTGTATGATACGCATTTAAAAGCCTATGAAATGCTAAAAATTGCTTAAAATGTCTATTGTTGTATTGTTTCTATTAACATTCAATGTTTCTTAAGTTAATGGCTTTAAATAATTTCGTTCATTACCCATTTATTTGTGTGCGTCTCCATTTTAATGTTATTACTAGGGGTGATCACCCTTAAGGTAAATGCATAATTTAAAGTTTTTAATTATACGTAAAGTAAACTACCCAAAGTATTAATAAGTGTCAGTCATCGGTAATCATTCCCTAAAAAAAGATATGATGATTGTTAGGAATAAATGTTTGCCTTAAGTATTTCATGGATACTTTATAACACAACAAAGACATGGTTGGATGAATTTATTTAAAATAAAATACCGGCAATAATATCTAAAACATTAATAGAGGGCACCCGTGCAAAACAAGTAAATTACGACCTCATTATAATTGATGTATCACAAATCTATCCCGTGGGAACATACTACAACTTGTAAAATCTCTGTGTTGCCATATCGTTGTAATGCAATGTTCATACGAAACATGGCGAAACCAAGTTATTAACAGCTTAAGGTGTATGATACGCATTAAAAGCCTATTAATGCTAATGGTTAAAATGTCTTTTGTTTAATTGTTTTCTATTAACATTGAATGTGCCTTAATTAATTTAACTTTAATTTTTCTCTCATTACCCATTTATTTTGTGTTGTTCCCCTTTTAATGTTATACCATTTTTTCTTTAATTTCTCAAACTTTACAAAAAAAACTTCGATCATAACGTTAAAATGATTACTTTCTTTGTGTTTCTGTGTTTATCTAACCTTTCGCTATCATTGTTTAAATGTTGTCTTTAACATTTCCTGCTACCTACCTACTACCATACTGACAACTTACTCTTTGTCTTTGTGTGGGTTTGTCACTTCTGTTTTCACAAAAAATGCTCTTTCTCTCAAACCAATAATATTCAAATGTTCCACCCTCCCTCCAACCAAAACAAAAAAACCAAATTCATTTTCAGACACACTTGTACGGCCATTCCCAGCTGATTTGCAACCACCTCTCATCGAGGTCGATGAAAAAACGCCTTCGATAGCTATGGCAATCCGATTGAATCATTAAAACCCATTCGAACGCCCGATGGTCGCAAGGTGATTAGCGCTCAAGTCTGCAATTCGAAATTCCAAATTATGCATCGGGAATCACAGAGCTAAAGAAACCCTCTGATGATTTACTGCCACCATTCATTGGTGAGTTTAGCAATGATTTACAGAAACCAACTATACAAGTGTGAAAGAAAATGTCGACAGCGACGACAGAGACGACGACGATGACAGTAGTAATGCCATAACGCCGTTTGAGTCGAATGCGGCGCATCAAAATGCCTCTATTGTTGTTGGTGATCCCGGTGATCTGTTGCGGATTGAACGGCATGAGCCAAAAGACACGAACACACATATGCACGTTGCGTCACCTCACTCGAATGAGAACACAACACTAATAATCGCACTAACAACAACAACAACAAACCGCATTCAAATCATGGTGTTCACCAACACAAGACGCAATTGGAAAATCCTCATTCACATCATCATCACCATCCTCATCACCACCACCATCATCGAATTCTTCATTACCCCAAAATTCATCAGCATCATCTAGCTCATCTTCTAGCTCTTCACCCACTACCACAACTCCTACTACTACTTCTATCTCTAGTTTATCTCAGCTTTCAGCACCCAAAAATATAGTCCTCCTCTGAGTAGTGGTAACTTCAACTATCCCAATGTACCCAGAGATATATCTATTATCGAACGTATTGCCTCTAAATATCATAATCCCCTTCCCACCCTAGATCCCATTGCCGTCGCTGTTCCGAACGATGACAGCTCGGAAACAACCACATTTACCAGTCCCTCAGACCAGGTTGAAGTGGCAAATGCCATCAGGAGCAGGTTGCGCAAACGGCGCCCGATAGTAATGGACTCTTCCAGGGATTACCGCAGTATATAATTGACCTGAATGATCCGGATATTGGTGGTCCGGTGGAGTATACTCCAAGCGAGGGCAATGGATTGAGTGTTATTGCCTGGATTTGTTGCCGCCATCAAAGGAAGATCCAGCTGTCATAAATGATGTTGACAAGCGGAAATTCAGTTCCCAGCTAAGTACTAGTCAAACCAGTTTTGTCTCCAAAACTAGTCAGCCTTTTGGAAGTACCAGGTAGTGCATATTATTCGAGCAGTACAACAACTCCTAGAACAACAACAACTACTACTACCACAACTACCCGGCGCCCAACGACAACAACGACTCGTCGTCCAACTACCACCACCAGGAGAACTACACCCAGAACCACAACGACCACTACCAGGCGACCAACAACAACTACTACCACCACCACCACTACCAACAACACCTGAACCCGATACCTCGGAATTCCTAAGATTGGAGGGGTGACTCCTACACTTTGCCCGAATGGTTGGCCGACATTGACGATCCAGACTTAGATGTGGCTGTAGCCTATGTTCCACCTGAAGACCTTAGCCAGTACAATGACACCATTGCCCGAGACATTTTACCTCCCCTAGAACCCTATACAGATCTGAATGTTTTGAATTTAACACCACCACCGATGTGGCATCTGCCTACACTACCACCAGCGTGACACCCCGGACTACAACTCCCAGACCAACAACCACTAGCACGACACGAAGAACCACTACCACAACAACCCGAAGAACGACAACAACTCCCAGGCCAACAACTGTCAGAACCACAACCACGCCAAGGACTACAACTACACGTTCAAGCTCTCAACCGCACTGGGTTCGGGCCAAACCCACAACATCGAGCACATCTCGCCCTCAAGTTCATTCAATCATTTCACCTCCTTTTCGAGTCACATTTAAATCACCCACCAGCACTTCATTCAATGGACGCACGACCACTGCACCCCGTACTACCACTACCAGCACCACCACCACTGCTAAGCCAAAACCACAGTAAATAGCTCCTTTAATCGACCTCTTTTCAATACAGACAAAATCAGCAGCAGCGAAGAGGCCACTAGCAAGCCCTCAAATCCCTTCTTCAGTGGTAGTTATAATCCTCAGCCCTTCTCCAAGGCACCGACCACAACTACAACAAGAAGAACTACCACAACAACCACCACGACCACAACACCCTCACCCCTGGATGTGAATCCGTTTGACAACCATTCCCCCATGGTTAGCTGAATTCGACTATGCCGACCTCGGTCCCGGTGTCCCCTTCGTCTACGATCCCAACGATGAGGAAATGTCCGTTGACGATGACATTTCACCACCCTCAACATCTTCTCCCACCTCGAACTCCCCCAATGCACTGCCAAGTTTCTCTTCTACCACCACTTCTCTAACCTCAGCTTCTTCTATTCCATCTAAAGTAACCATTCCACTACCATCCATTGCTAGCGACCGATTGATAATACGTTAACGCAACCGCATAATGTGTTCGTACCGCCACCGCCTGCCCAAGGGGAGGAGGAGGTCGAAGCAAATGATAGCAAAACGACCTCAACAAGTTTTACCACAAATTTTGCAGCCCGTTTTGAAACGCCAGC